>NC_047109.1:85910326-86156633 GCF_902500255.1 Thalassophryne amazonica
GTTTATTTAAAAAAAAACAAAAAAAAAAAAACAGTTTTATCCGCTAGCCGCTCTACGCATGGTGGCCGGCTGCTGCCTCTCTATGCCCGGTGTGAGCGGCTCAGCACTGCCCTCACACAGCTCCGTCCTGGCCACAGACAGTCTCTGGAAGAAGTCCACTCTTTCTTCTGTGTTTTGCTTAGACTCGCAATGAGTGTTTCGCTTTTTAATTTTTGCTTTTTTGGGCAACACACAACGCTTCGCAAACACGGGAACTCAAATAAAATAATAATAATAAAAAACCAGTGACTGCGAGGCTGCATGTTCAACCTTCAGCTGAAAATGAAATGCACTAGCTGAATTGCAGAGAATGTTAGAAAGAAATTCATGCAGGGACCCAGTCCACCACCTTAATAAATAAAAATGGTTAAATTTTACAAGATGAGGAAAACAAAAAACAGAAAGCCACAACCCATCACCATTTCAGCAAAATGTCAAGACTTTAGCCTGACTTTGGCTGAGCTCCTGACACCAGGAAAGATCCAAAACTTGTCAAGATGTGAAAAACTAAATAATTACCCAGGAAAACAGAAAGGGATACACTAAATTTGACAATCTCCGTGATTACGCAGTGACATTGTGCCATTACTTAGGGAAAGCCCTGGGCTGTTAATGTTTTAAAACGCAAAAGTACTTTTTATCTGATTGCGCGATTAATCACCAGAATAATCAATAGAATACTCGATTACTAAAATAATCAATAGCTGCAGCCCTAGACTGCTGGGATAGGCTCCAGCCCTCCGTGACCCTTAATTGGACTTAGCGATTGAAGATGTGTGTGTGTGTGTGTGTGTATCTCCAATGACAAGAGGTCCCCTGCCTCCAAAAAAAAGAACTCAAAAAATTGAGCCCATGTTGGAAAATGATGAATTTTCTCTTTAAGTTCAGCCAACTTAAGGCAATCCAGAGTATTTTTTTTCACAATATCAATTTGTTGAATGTGTAAATTGAGTTTGTGAGTCCTCCTCTGCCTCATAGGTAAGTGGTGAGATGTTGACGCAGGCTGCTGGAGTTTGACAACGCTCATCTCAGTCCTCATCTACTTGTGGCTCCTGCCACCAAATCTGTCAAAACCAATGATGAGCCGCCTGCTGAGCAGGTATGTCCGCCTTGTCTGTAGGATGTCCTCCCAGGCTCCGGCTGCTGCCTTTCTTCCACCTGTGTCCTCTCTGTCTGGGCCTGCCAAGTTGCAGAGGGCTCAGATCTCGCAAGGGGCCACGGTGAGACGGATGTGTGAGAGGATGGCTTCCAGGAAGCACAACATTCCAGAATTGCCCTTACGCACCAAGCTGGATGAACTAGTGCAAAAGTCAACATCACCGGAGGACGTTCTTCTCGCATGGGCACAGCATGGAGGAAATGGCAACACGGCTGCTTGTGCCTTAAAGAAGTGGGCACAGTTGGTGCAGAAGACAAAGGGCGAAACTGAAAAAAGGCTAGCTCTGAGGACGGATGCAAGGCTGCAGGACATGATGGACACCGTGTCTCAGCAGGTAAAGAAACCAGATCCTGATTGACTGATTAGCTTGGCAATAATTTTTTTTTTTTTTTTTGGCTGTTCTGCAAGCAAGTGTTTTAATTATGTGTTTAATTCCAGGTGTTTTCAGTATGGAATGGAAGTCTCGTGTCTCTGTTGCTAGCTCTGTGGACGATTAATGTCCCCATGTGTGCTTCACTTCTTAATTCTGTCGAGACAGAAGTCTTGTGGCGAATCAGAAGACTAAGCTTCAATCAGTTGGTCTCCGTGGTGTCCTGGGGGGCAGGTCGGCCACACCAGCAGGATCTGAAATTAGTGAATGCGGCATTAAAACAACTGGAATTACGATGGACTGAAATCTCTAATGCTAAATCTGTCACCTTACTAATGTGCAAAGGACAGTCCATGTCAGCTGCACTGATGGACAGATTAGAAGACAAGGTAATCTGAATTAAACACAACCCAGTGTTAAATCCAAAGTACCATTTCAACTATACGAATGTGCATTTGTGCTGTTACTAGTATAAACATCCTATTTGTCTTGCAGGCTTTGGAGCTTTCAGAGAGCTTTACAGCAGAGGAGATCCGTCGTGTGTGCGTTTGTTTCGCTACTCAGAACCGCAGATCTGTTCCTCTTCTCAGAGCATTTTCCTACCATCTTCTTCAAAAGCCTTCATCAGAGTTCACCGCTCCACTGATAATTGACATGGCCTATGTCTACGGTGCGAACACTTAGTGACTTGATCATCTTAAGTCGCATGGAAAAGTTAGCCACACTGCACGCGCGTAGTTTACATCTTTGTCGCGGTTGTCTCAAACTGTCTGTTTAATACCTGCATCTAGGCCACCACCTGTGCCCGGTTTCATGACTTTATTGGACTAACATTAATCGAATAAAGTCACTTAGTCGACCCATCTTTTGACGTTAGTCATTGCACAAATCTCTTAGTTTCATCATTAAAGATGGAGGAAGTGATCAGAGCACCACGGCTACATGAGCTGAAGCGGTCACTGCACGTTGGTCATTTCAAAGCATCACGGAGTATCACTTCATTTCTGCTTAAAACGGCCTCGTTTCTGCTTAAAACTGACGTTAGAATGATTTAAGAGGTTTTAGCTTGTCATTTAATGATTAATAATCCCATTAAACCATTTGATCGCTGCTGAGCTCCGAAATGACCCATGCGAAGTGGAAGCAGGGCAGATCATTTGGTCTGCGACACCGCAAAACCCATCTCTTTATATATTTCCGACACATTCTTAGTTTTGCCAATCATAAACATTAATATTTTAAAACTAATTTTAAACTTTATACAGTATGCTAGGCTAATGTTGCAATCTGCGTGGAAACATTTTGATGCTAAATGCAGGCCAGAAGCACTACGTGTTCAGAGGCATGTTGTGTAATGCTAAAATTAAAGGACATGTTGCACTGAAGTCATAAAAATTTAGATTTAGGCTGTTAGTGACCATCCGATGATCCACCGGGATTACTTTGTGCACTTCCATGACCAGGTTCAGAGTATACGGCATTCGCAACAAACAGCTCTGGAGACGTCTGAAAACAAAGTATTCGTGAGTACTCGGGTGTTACCGACAAGTGGCATAGCTACTAGAAGCGTCCCAGCATGTGCTTCAATGGAATGCAGCTGCTAACTGTTGGGAAAGTGTAAGTACACGGACCCACAACAGGGGGCGCAAATGAACGGACAATGGAATAGGTCAAATAACACTTTACTGTTGCGAACGTGCACAACAAACACAACAGATTGCACAATAGATCAGAGGTCAAATTACAAGGTGTCGTGTGGGCAGGCTCGAAGATAGGAGACGCCTGTCCAAAGCAGAACCGGAACCACACGATTTCCTCCAGCACCAGACCCCGGGAATACTGGAGCCGCCAAGTCCCGAACTCCCAGGTGGCCACTGCCTCCGCGTGTCGGACCTGGTACTGCTGACGAGGAACAAAAACACAATTAAACGTGGGTGCGTCTGCACCCAGCAATCTGCACGGCAGGGAAGCTACCTCCACCTCTCGTTGGAGAAAAGTCTGTTATCACTCACAAAAATCACAAAAAGGGCTTTCTATCAAGCAGTCAGGCTGAGGATATTACCTTTCAGGTAGAACGATATCTCGGCAAAGAGGTGGAGATGACGTCTTGCTGATATACCGATGCAGATCAGATGAGTGGTGACAGCTGTCACAGGTGATGAGTGTCAGCTGTCACCCCGGCTGCTCCTGTGAGGCGGCAGCGCCCTCTGGTGCCTGGAGCCCGCACTCCAGGCAGGGTGCCCTCTGGTGGTGGTGGGCCAGCAGTACCTCCTCTTCAGCGGCCCACACAACAGCTAACATTAGAACTGAGGCACAGATTAATTCCAAAGTTTACATAAGTGTGATGTCGTGTTGTGAAGACTCGTTTTTAAATGAAAACTGTTCATTTTTATGCAGTCACGGTAAAAGCTGCAGCTCCAAGAAGGTTTATATGCACCTGCAGCCACAAGTCATAAACGCAGCCTGTCAGTTACAATCTCTGCTCCAGGTTCAGCTTTGTGCACGATTAATTTTGAGTGCTGTTACCAATAAAATCTAAAAAAAATACATCTGATGCCGGGGAAAAAAGTCTCATCAACTGCACAGCGCACACACACACACACAGTGAGCTTCACAGCACACATACACACATTCCAGCTTCAAATTCACACTCTGAGTAAAAAAAAAAACTTGCCACAAAACACAAAAGGTATAAAATCCTGAACATGCCAGACTCACCATGTTATAGATTTAATTCCAAATGTAAACTCCACAGGATCAAAGAAGCATGCGCATGCGAGATCACCATCTGCAGTTTCGCCTTTAGTTCTCTCACGATTGTGGCATGTAAAATAATGTCCATTAATTCTTGGATATAATGTATTCTGAATTTTTCGAATGTAACAAATCCATCTCTGTTTCCAGACAGTCTGGTAAAAAAAAAACAGTGTCATGCAGATGTCCGCACGTCCATGTCCACAGCTTCAGTAAACCAGCATCCACACAAACAGCACGTCACCACACTTTAGGTTCTAAAATCTGACACTGTGAAAAAGTTGAGTTTTGGGGTGACGCGTGTCATCGCCTGTCTGTAAATCCTCAGTACATCTGAGCCATCACTTTCGAATGAAAGCTCAGAAGCTTTGTTTTCTGACAGAGCAGGTTCGTTTCCCTCTGTCAGTCATCGGGATGTTTCTGCTCATTCGAAAATGTGCATCACACACTGAAAAATGCTGATAATTGCCAATTGAGATGTTTTCCAGAAATGCACCTGCTAATGCTCAGAGTGAGAGGAATAAAATATATCAGCGGTCACTAATTATTAGCACGTGTGTGCGGCGAGACTTACAATCATGAGTACTTTTATGGTGTCTTGCTAACTGGGACGTTAAGAACCATGCGAGATGGCCTTTAACGTATTTGTCTTTGCATTTCTCCAGGGAAATTGAGTTTTCACCAGACTTTGGTTTTCCAGCGTTTGGCCTCAGAGTTGTTGCCCAGAGTGAAGGACCTGAACTCGGCTGATGTCACACGTTGTGCTAAGTCTTTGGGGTTCCTCAAATGGCTTCACCTTCCACTTTTTGAAGCGTTTATCGAGGTTAGCCAGATATTGTCAGATATTTCAACCTTTTATGATCAGAGATGAATTTAATAATTTGGTCTTTTTCTCCTATTCATTTTTTTGGTCCTGTTTCCCACTGCCTTTTTTATTAGCACTACCTTGCAAATAGTGACGCGTACACTGTTTCCCAGCTCTGTAATCTACTGTTGACTTTGGCCAGACTGAACTTCCAGCCAAGTACAGGAGAAGAGTTTTATAACAAGGTTTGTGAGACAGTAAAAGCTGTATTTCACTTCACATGGTTTCAAGGACGCCTAAACTGACTTTGCTCTGTTCTTGTGTGTAGGTTCACTTCGTGCTGAAGGATGCACTCTCCAGCCTGGAGCCTTTCCTACGGACAGATACGGTGTGGTCTTTATGTGTGCTACAGCAAGCCAAACCACAGTACCTTATCCCCCTCGTACAACAGGAACATGCTACCAAACTGTCAGGTAACACAAAATGCCTCCTTTTGGATGGTGAATTTAATATGTGGACACACAGTTTGGGCCTGATTTTAATTGTGGACACAAAACTGACTTGTACAGCAGACTTGTACAGCATGCACAATTCCATATGGGCATATCCTAGCTAGGGCTGCATGATGTTGTAAAAAATTGACATTGCCATTTTTGGACCATGGCGATATATATTGCGATATAACATTGTTTCCAGAAATATCTCCATCCACACAAATCCACTGAAAATGCCTGAAAATGCTGTGGTACATATGCCAGGCCTGTATGTGGTGGTGTAACACTTCCACAAAATCGGGGAAGAAGACTGGAGACTGCATAACTGATGTAAAGAGCTAATGTAGCAGCAGAAGCAAAGATTAAATTTCTCCGTCACTACGATGGAGTTCCGTCAATTACGCTTTCAAAAGGCCAGAGTTTGGCGGCCATCGTTCCTTTTCAGTTGGATTTGTCTGCTCTGCCGTCTGTCAGGTCTGTCTTCCCTGTTGGTTCGCTCCTATCGGCCTCCGGTGCTCCTCCGGGGCTGCTCGCCTCCCCCTGTCCCGTGGTTTCCCTGGCGCCTCCGCCGGATCTGGGGTTGGGCTGGGGGCCCGGTGGGGCCGGTGTATGTGGCCTCTTCCCCTCGCTGCGCCTCTCCTTCCGCCTGCTGCTTGGGGTTGGGGCTCACATGTCATACCCTTTTAATGCACTTCATCAGGTTAGCACCTGCACACACACCATATTGGGTTGTAAGTAGCACATTGTAGGGTTCACATAGATTTGCGGTAGGGTGTTGGGGATGGGTTTGTGGGGCAGTCTGTGGCGCAGCTGTGCGCTGCAGCCTTCCACTGCAATCTCCATTCGCCACTCCTGCCTTGCAATTTTAATGCACACACCTTACTTCTACATGTTTAGTAAACACCTTCACCAATTTAGAGTCGGGGTCACTAGGCGGTGGTGGGTTTGCAGGGCAGGCTGTGGCACAGCGGTGTGCCGTGGCCACCCACGGCAGTCTGCCACCTGCCATCTCTTGCCCTGCTTTTAATGCAACACTTTTATCTTTGCACACTTAGGGGGTTGTACACAGCAAGGGAGATTAATTGTTACAACTATGGTGGGGTTGGTAGGTAGGATGATTGTGGCATGTTGGGTTGGCCCCGGGTGGCTGTGGATGTCTGGGGTGGGGGGTCTGCCTCGCCGTTTCTGCCGTGGTCCTGTGGTCCTGCTCTGGGCCTGTGGGGCCCGTGGACCCACGGCCTGTTGTGGGGGTGGGTGGTGGCGGTGGCGCGCGGGTGTTGGCACTGGGGGGTTGGTGGCTGCTGGGGGGATGGGAGCCATGGCCTCCGCGGGATGGGCCCCGCTCTCGCTCGGGCGGTCTCCTGGTCATGGGCTTTGGTGTTTGGGGTGGGATACGGGGTTAGGGGATGGTTTTGGGGGGACCTGCTGGCTGCGCTGGGGTGCCTTGTGCTCTTCCTGGCCCCAGGGTTGGGCCTCGCCTCTTGTCTGGGGGCCGGGCCCCACCCTCGTATGGCTCGGTGGTCCCTACCTTGTGCTTTAGATCCATTTGCGGTGGCTCCTTTGCCCCCCATCCTTGCTGCCGCTCGCTCCCACCCTCTGGGGCCGTGGCCCTGGTGGTGTGGGTCTGGGACTCTCCCTATTGGTGGGTCTATGCCGGTGCCTGTGTGCTTCCCTTGGGTATGGGTCTGCTCCCCGTGCCTCCGTGGGGAGGGCTGGTGTCGGGGGTGCGTTCCGGCGCCGTCGTGCCGCTCCCCTGTTGGTTTGCCGTGCTGCCCAGTGTCTCTGGGGGCTGCCTTTCCTGGCCCCTGTGCCCTTCCACTGCCCCTTTTCTCCTGGTTCCCCCGGGGCCCTGCGTCCTGGACCCACGTCCGTCGGTGCTCGCAGCCGGCCACATGGCTTCTGACGTGCCGGAGTGGTCCATGTCATATGGTAAGGTTCTGTACTCTTGTCTTGGCCCAACACACCAGCCACAGTAGTGATCGGATATTTAGCTGTGATCTGGGTCTCTGTGTGTGGATGGTTGCGTGTTTGTGGCCGTCACCACAATTCGGTTTTTTGGGTGCTCTTAAGGGGATTAACACTATGGTGTACTAGATTTGGGTATGGATGCTCACTAATTAGACAACAGACTGTTGCTGTCACTGTTTGTTCATGTATGGTTGTTTGTCATGGTATGTTGTATGGTTGGGGCCCCGTCTCCTCTGTGTCTCACGTCACAGTTATTGTCTTCACCACTTGTCTCTAGTTCTTGGCTGTCTTTGTGCTGTTTTGGTCGTCTGCCCTTCCTGATAGAAGTTGTCCGTTGGCTTTGAGTAGGATGTTGTAGGTTGATCGGGAAGGGCGGATGGGGGTCACACACACCACATTCACTCATGCACTACATACCTTCTGTCTTGCAAGAATAAATTGCATATATGGGTATTAATGTTCATAAATGGTTCTGCCAGTGTGGCATTTACCATTACTATATATGCAGACGGGGGGGGGAAAAAAAGGACAGTCATTCCAGGTCCTACTTCTACGTCATATTCTGTTATTTCAACATTATCGTTGATGGTTCAAATGAAAGGTTGTATACAGGGTCATTTAAATATTCACTGATTTTGAGATTTTAAGTTCCAGGACATGCTGAAAATTCATCATTAGATAAAAAATTAATTTGGTTTCTGGGATCCCACAGGGCCCGAGACCCGTTTCCTGGGGGCCTATGCTCCCCCCAGACCCCCTGCAAATTTTCTTCGGTTTTCACAATTTTCATTTCATAGCCCTGGTTCATATAAATAAGCCTTCTGATCCCCTCTGCAACTCATTTATGGAAATTGTGGATGCATTAAGATTTCGGCAATGCGTTCGGGACTCGACGCACATTAGTGGAAATACCCTGGATTTGGTTCTCGCACATGGTAGTGCTGTCACGAATATTTACATCTTGCCTCTTACATCAGTGTTCTCTGATCATTCACTTATTAAGTTTACAGTTTCGCTGCCATGTTTAGTGGAACAACAACCTTATATATCATTTTGGCGATGCATCAACTCCTGAACTAAGACTGAACTCGAAGCTAGACTGCCTGATGTCTTAGCTTCACATTTGGCAAATATCCAGTCAGTAGACATTCTTGTGGATAGTTTAAACTCAGTGCTGAAAACTACACTTGATATGATTGCACCACCTGTGTTAAAACCGTGCTCCCCCAAAACACAGCCACCTTGGTTCAATGATTACCTGTATGACCTCAAGCATAAGGCTAGAACGGAAATGGCGTAGTTCAAAATTAGAAGTATTCCACCTTGCGTGGCGTGATGCTATCTTAGACTATAAGCATGCATAACTGGCTACAAGTGGACCTATTACTCTAATTTGATCAACAAAAACAAGCATAACTCAAAGTTCTTGTTCGACACGGTGGCAACTCTTATTCATGGACAACCATCTGTAATTCGCTCTCCTTTTACAGCACAAGATTTCCTGGATTACTTTGAGAAGAAAATAGAAGACATTAGGTTACACATATCCCAACATACCTTAACCCAGCCACTACACCCTGCTATTGTAGTGGGCGCCATTACTGAGGTATTACCTAGATTTACAGAATTTGAAAGTATCTCTCTAGGCATGCTGATGAAACGCATAATGTCAACAAAAAGTACAACCTTTTTATTTGATCCTATACAAGCAAAAATGTTTAAGGACCTGTGGCCCACTCTTGGGCTGACTGTGCTGGAAATTATTAATCTTTCTTTAACTTCTGGATCTGTTCCTAAATGTTTCAAATCTCCAGTGATTAAACCATTACTTAAGAAACCTAATCTTGACCCTAGTGTATTGCAAAACTGTCGGCTGATATCAAATCTATCATTTTGCTCTAAAATTCTGGTAAAAGTAGTGTTACGGCAGCTCGTAGATTATCTTACTGAGAATAATCTCTTTGAGCCACTACAGTCTGCTTTTAGAAAATATCAATCCACAGAGACGGCTCTTGCTAAAGTGGTGAATGATCTTCTGCTTGGAATGGATTCGGACATCACTACGGTTCTGGTGCTGTTAGATCTCAGTGCTGCATTTGATACCATGGATCATCATATTATACTTGATAGGCTGGAAAATCATTTTGGGATTACTGGGAGTGCCCTTGCATGGTTGACGTCATACTTGACCAGTCGTTCTCACTGTGTTTTGTACAGTAACACTACCTCTAACCTTAGTGACATGAAAATTGGGGTTCCACAGGGGTCCGTCTTAGGCCCCCTGCTTTTCTCCCTTTATATAGCACCCCTTGGGCACATATTGCGGCGTTTTGTGATTACCTTTCACTGCTATGCTGATGATACTCATACATCCCTGGTTCTCAAGACCAGGCACCTACTCTTTTCTACTCTTCTATTTTACTGTTCCTTTTTAGATATTTAGATATACCTTAGTATACTAGCATAGTTTCACCTTAGAATTGGAATATAATATATAACATATACCTTACTGAATTTTCATGCCAGTAACTGCTGGTAATCTCATTCACATAAAATCCTTAGAAGATTGCCTTGCATCAGTGAGGTTGGATGTCTAGAAACATCCTACTTTTAAACTCTGATAAGACTGAAATGATGGTTCTTGGTCCAGTGAGACATTGGCATCAATTTGACCAGTTAACGCTTAGCCTAGGCTCGTGTGTCATACGTCACATTGACAAAGTCAGGAACTTTGGGGTAATTTTTGATCCTACATTGTCCATTTACCTTCACATTAGAAATATTACAAGGACTGCTTTCTTCCATCTGTGAAATATAGTGAAGTTTCGTCCCATCCTGTTTATGGCTGATGCTGAGACCCTGATCCATGCCTTTATCTCTTCTAGATTGGACTACTGCAATGTTCTATTTTCTGGTTTACCGCAGCCCAGCATTAGGGATGTCCAGTTGGTTCAAATTGCTGCAGCCAGACTTTTGACAGGAAGCAGAAAGTTCGACCACATTACGCGTACTCCCATTTTGGTATCTCTTCACTGGCTTCCTGTCCCACTGAGATCAGATTTTAAGGTTCTGCTACTAGTCTGTAAAATTGTTCACGGACTGGCACCTCCCTACTTAGCTGATCTAATTAAACCCTACATATCGGCCCGGGCTTTGCGTTCTCAGGGTACAGGGACTAGTTTGTGTCCATAGCTTGAATAAGAAGTCTGCGGGTCACAGAGCTTTCTGATGATCTCCCTGCATCAATAAAACAGTCAGATTCTGTGGAGACTCTCAAGTCCAGACTTAAGACGCACTTATTTTTCCTTTCGTATGGGGAGCATACTGTCATAGTATAGTTTTCGCTTTTCACTCTTTTAATTCCTTTTATTAGTAAACGGAGCATGCCACGGCCTCAACTTTACCTAAATTCTGGGTCTTTTTTGAAGCTTAGGGCTAGTGGCCGGCGATCACCTTAGTATTTTTTCTGTTTTTCTTGTTGTTTAATACTGGCAAATTATACTGTATTTCTTGTCTTTCTGATGCCTGATTCTGTTTTTTCTCTCTGTTTAAGGTGCAACTCCATCCAGAGATGGGTGTGGTATTTGTGTTGAAGACCCTCCTGTCCTGTGCATCAACTGCATTTCCTGTATATTCGTTTTGTGAATTGTTCTGTAATTTGTGTCCGTAGCATGGCCCAGGCAGAAGGTCACCCCTTTGAGTCTGGTTTGCTTGAGGTTTCTGCCTCAGAGGGAGTTTTTCCTTACCACTGCTGCTCTTGGGGTTAGTAAGGTTAGACCTTACTTGGGTGAAGTGCCTTGAGGCAACTCCGTTGTGATTTGGCGCTATATAAATTAAAATAAATTGAAATTGAAAATTTTACCGGCTGTTTTTTTTTTTTTTTTTTTATTTCTTCCACATACAGTGGGGTAAAAACGTATTTAGTTAGTCCCTGATTGTGCAGGTTCTCCTACTTAAAAAGATGAGCGAGGTCTGTTTTCATCATAGGTACACTTCAACTGTGAGAGACAAAATGAGAAAAAAATCAGGGAAATCACAGTGTAGGATTTTTAAAGAATTTATTTGTAAATTATGGTGGAAAATAAGTATTTGGTCAATAACAAAAGTTCAACTCAATACTTTGTAACATAATCTTTGTTGGCAATGACAGAGGTAAAACGTTTCCTCTAAGTCTTCACTAGGTTTGCACACACTGTAGCTGGTATTTTGGTCCATTCTTGCATGCAGATCTCCTCTAGAGCAGTGATGTTTTGGGGCACTTGCTGGGCAAGATGGACTTTCAACTCCCTCAACAAATTTTCTGTGGGGTTGAGGTCTGGAGACTGGCTTGGCCACTCCAGGACCTTGAAATGCTTTTTATGGAGCCACTCCTTCGTTGCCCGAGCGGTGTGTTTGGGATCATTGTCTTGCTAGAAGACCCAGCCACGTTGCATCTTCAAAGCTCTCACTGAAGGAAGGAGGTTTTGGCTTAAAATCTCATGATACATAGCCCCGTTCATTCTTCCCTTAACACGGATCAGTCGTCCTGTCCCCTTTGCAGAAAAACAGCCCCAAAGCATGATGTTTCCACCCCCATGCTTCACAGTAGATAGGGTGTTCTTGGAATGCAACTCAGCATTCTTCTTCCTCCAAACACAACAAATTGAGTTTTTACCAAAAATTTCTATTTTGGTTTCATCTGACCACATGATATTCTCCAAATCCTCTTCTGGATCATCCATATGCTCTCTGGCAAACTTCAGACGGGTCTGGACACGTACTGGCTTAAGCAGGAGGACACGCCTGGCACTGCAGGATTTGAGTCCCTCTCTGCGTAGTGTGTAGCCTTTGTTACTTTGGTCCCAACTCTCTGCAGGTCACTCATCAGGTCCCTCTGTGTAGTTGTGGGATTTTTGTTCACCGTTTTCATCATCGTTTTGACCCACGGGATGACATCTTTCGTGGAGCCCCAGATCGAGGGAGATTATCAATGGTCTTGTATCGCTTCCATTTTCTTACAATTGATTTATTCACACCAACCTGCTTGACTGTTGTAGATTCACTCTTCTCAGCCTGGTGCACATCTACAATTTTTCCTCCTGGTGTCCTTCTACAGCTCTTTGGTCTTGGCCATGGTTGAGTTTGGAGTCTGACTGTTTGAGGCTGTGTATAGCTGTCTTTTATACAGATAACGAGTTCCAACAGATGCCATTAATACAGGTAACAGGTGGAGAAAAGAAGAACTTCTTAAAGAAGTTATAGGTCTGTGAGAGCCAGAAATCTTGCTTGTTTGTAGGTGACCAAATACTTATTTTCCACCATAATTTACAAATAAATTCTTTAAAAATCCTACAATGTGATTTCCTGGATTTTGTTTTCTCATTTTGTCTCTCATAGATGAAGTGTACCTATGTTGAAAATTACAGACCTCTCTCATCTTTCTAAGTAGGAGAACTTGCACAATCAGGGACTGACTAAATACTTTTTTACCCCACAGTAAGCCGCGCAGTGTGGTTCCACAGGTACCGGCTGGTTTTATTTTTTATTTCTTCTACATAAGCTGGGCCATGTGCTGCACCTCATACCGTTTCCGCTTGAAAGACACTGGCGCATGCACGAACTTTCGCACTGGGTTCGTGCACACCTGCCCGCCGGTGCGCTAATTTCGAACTGTTTCACGCTGTTTTGTCGTAATCAACCCGACGTTGACCAGACTTCACCGTATGTGTGAAGCGTCCCTAACCCTAACCCTAACCCTTGCCAGCAAAATGATCATGCTCATTTTTATACATCAAACAATAAGTCGATATACCGATCATTGCGACAGGTGTACTCATACCTCCAAAATCACAAAAGTACCCCAGTAACCTCCTCAGCAGAAGAAACTTGCCACATCGAAAGAATGGTGACAATCGAGGCACTGTCCAGGGAACTGGTGGGGAACAAGATGCCTTGCCTTTCTTCACCTCTCCTTGCCTCGGGACATGGCTGATACACACTACACACACTTTTTGGACATACTTTCCCATTCAATTGAATGGGAAAGTCTAAACCTTGCCCACAGTATGAGGATATTGGCACAAAGAAAAACTCCCTCTATGTTTTTTTGATTATTGTAAGAAACCTCAAGAAGACCAAACTCAGTTTGGCGACCATCTGCTGTGGTTATGAGGATTTGATATGGCAATAAGCAAATTACTGTCATTGCGGTCGCAGGAACATTGTGTCTGTTTGACATAATGTTAGACGTGGGAACTCACTGACAACATGATGTTGCTGAGCAGAGGGCAGGGTGGCACAGGCTCTTCAATGATGTTAATTCTCTGATTTAAAGCCCCGTATTGAATATGAATGTGTTTTTGAGCGGCAGCGCTGTGGATTGTCTACAGTAACTTCTGGTTTTTGCCTCCTTTCCACCTGCAGAAGGCAGTCCAGCTCAAGGGGAGCGCTATCGGCAAAAGCTCCTCCATATCGCCGCTACTCTTCATTTGGAACATCCAGGCTCTGCTGGGACAACAGCATTTCCACTGTCCTTAGATGCCCTACCTGCTCCGGGCGGCAGCTCCACCCTCTCCCCCTTGCAGAGCAGTCTAAGGGAATCATTACACCAGTTTGTGGGTGAGAACAGCAAGGCCCTTCGCACTGGGGTTGACACCCTGTACGGATGGACTATTGGTAAGTTGCCTAAGCAACCAATAAATATGAGCTCACCCGTTGATGCGAGTTGCTCTGATTCAGCTACTTGTATTCCGGGAAGCTTACAGGACATTTTCTTTGGAAGTGTTTTTATTTTTCTCTCCATCTACACAAAATGCTGTAGGAGGCTTTTATTTGGTCATTCACTCAGCGCTTCACCACTTCCTGCCCTTTTCTTTGCAGATGGTGAAATGATTTTAGACAGGGACAATAAGCCAGTTGACATTACGATGATGACCGCCCCTCATCTACCTGGCGGAGGAGGAAACCGGGCTTTACCCGCAGAAGCACGACGGTGAGTCAGAGGATAAACTTTTTGTTTATTGCTTAGAATTTTGGAGCTCTTCTCGTGTTCATGCTTTTCACCATGGTCACCCATTACTTCTGATCTCTTTCAGGCTTGCATTCTTGGCTCTTGAATATCCAAATTATGTTTTAAAGAGTAAAGATCTTCTGGGACGGTTTGTTATGATGAAGCGGCATCTCCAGTTGGCAGGCTTCATCACAGTGGAGGTAAGGAGAGACTTAATTTGCTGGTGTCACAGACGAAACAAACAGTAAAGGAAATGTTAACAAGGGGACGAAGTGAATTTGAGTTGGATTATTGACGGGGTCAAGCTAATAATGCACCTGCTTGAAAATGACCTTTCTGAGCTTATGTGGGTTGAATCTCACTCTGTCAAATTCTCAGTACCGTATTTTCCAGACTATAAGCCGCTACTTTTTTCACATGCTTTGAACACTGCGGCTAATTTCCGGATTTTTACAAGCTTTTTTGTTAGTCGAAATATGTCAATTGATGCTGTCTATTGATTTCCTGAACGCTGCACTCCTCATGTGGTGTAAATTCACACACAGCATAAAGAAAAATCCCTCTCTGGCACTTTGCGCCATCAGATCAGTTAGGAGAGCAGATCCTTCTCCCCCACCACCCTTCCACACCAGTTCTCTGTCTTGGCGCAACAAGTCGAAAAAGTCACAGCGCCTCATTAACATCTGATTTACCACAGACTCCATCCCATCCTGACTGCACACTATGAATGTTAGAAAAAGAAAAAGTTAAAATTACTCAGTTGTCCATGTGGAGCAGAGACACCATGCATGCGCATCAATATTTACGTGTAACACTTCAGGGGAAAAAAAAAAGCATTTACGGTTTGTATTTTATTAAACGTTCAAAAATCTTTCTATCTAACATCTTTCTGTGTAAATATCTTGCGTTACAATGTGGAGACCCGCGGCTTATTTATGTATAATTTCTTTTTAAAATTGCTGGGTGCGGCTAATATTCAGGTGTGTTCTATAGTCTGGAAATTACGGTAGTCAGTTTTAGGTCACATCTGGGACTCTGTGCTCATACTGGGTGTTGCTGCATCCGCCACACTATGGAAACGCCAACAGGGCCATCCTTAAAACTTAAAATAAACCTTCTATACACCACTGCAAGGTGAAATATGGATGTGTCCTTGGCCTTCTCCATCCGCTGGGGTCCTCAGTGTTGAGACACCTGCATTCTGGATTGTGCCCTGAAAAATGTGACACATGCCGAAAATGTCGTAGCTGATTTTCCCTTATGATGCAAGTGAAACTCCTCATCTGAGTCTCCCCAGTGTAAAACCTTTACCAGATCCTGTTGCAGCACTGTACTGGATCCGCTGTGGCAACCCTAAAAAAAATGGGGGGCAGACAAAAGACAACAAGGGATCTTAGTAAATCAGGCCCCAAATTCTTCATGAAGTCTCTTTTGCCATCACAAGGATGCACTCCAACGAAAAAAAATCTGTTAGGAACCATTATCATAGGCAATACTTATAGATGATACGCACAACAAATAAGGTGGCTGGAAAATAGTATCCAAACTTTGTAGAACATCCGAAGTAGTGTCTGCATCTGTTGTAGTTATTTAAAAGCTTCCTTGTACTGAAGCAAAGTGTTTTGTTCTCTCAGTCACTTTTGTCATACAGGTATTTTTGGTGTCTTTGAGTTGCGGTAAAGCCCCTTTCACACCGGGGCTGCTCCCGGTTGCTCCCAGTTGCGCCGTGCATCATTATGACGACGCCGCGTGGAAGCAACTCAGTGCCGAGACGATGCAGCTCTGCGCCACAACAGCGCGAGGTCGTAAAGGAGGAAGCAAGTCGGGCGCCGAAAAATTAAACCTGTTTAATTTTTTTGGCGTCCTGTGCTCGACGCAGAAAGGAAGTGGTTCCAGCGCAAGTTGGGGCAAAGAGGCGTAACTCGGGGCAAAGAGGCGTTACCCAGCGTGACTCGGAGCCAGTTTCTGATTCCTGCTGTGTTCCGTTGTTCCCGCAATATAAATCACACAGGATTGTTTTTATACCATGTACTTAATGCAGTAAAAACTACACGCTGAAGAAAAAAAAAAAAAATGCAGACTGATTGCCAGAAATATCCAGTAAAAAGTCAGGACATCTCTAGCCCACTCATGGACGTTTGATCACGTGTGCACATGTGAACGTGAAATGTGAATGTGAAAATGTGAAAAGAAAAAAAAGTCTGGCTTCAGGCATTAGTTCCTTGTTCTCTGCTCAAACTCTCACATCACAGTTAAAAAAAGGACAAAAAAGGACATAAGTCCTGAGACAGGACATGTCAACATCAAGTAGAACTCCAGACATCTCCGCATTGCTTAACGGTTCGCTCGCGCGCACGCGCACCTCGCGGTCAAAGCAGGAAAGAAAAGAAATGTCTGCAGGCAGTTAGTTCCTTTCTCTCCTCACTCTCTCATCACAGTTAAAAAAGGACATAAGTCCAGGACATGTCAACATCAAGTAGAACTCCAACAATCTCCACATTTGCGCAAGGACGGTCCGTGCGCGCGCATCTTGCGGTCAAGGGTGGAAAGATAAACTATAACAACTCAGAGTGCAGCTCTGCAGCTCAGCACAACAAGCAGAAGAGAAGTCAGAGTGCACAGTCTGTCTGCAGCCAAACGTGCACTCTGACTTCTCTGTGCAGAGAACCTGCAGGCTGCGTTCTCACCTCCTCTCTGCCCCCTGCTGCGCGCACCTGACGCAGAAATTCCTGCGTCGTCATGACGCCACAGGGAGCAACTGGGAGCAGCCCCGGTGTGAAAGGGGCTTAAGTGATATTTTAACGCAGCACGTGTCCTGCTGTATGTGACAGGCCAAAGTGTGCAAGCAGAGTTAGCCAGGTCCCCTGTAGTCTGTGGTAAAAATAGAGATCTGAGCTACCTACAGCATGTAGGCCGCTCTAAGCCGTCTCCATCTCTGCCTCCAATCTAGGCCAATCTCATTTGCTCATAGTAGCATTCGTTACCTGTCTGACTTTTACACATATAGACATTGTGAAGCAAATCATTGTGAAGATTTGTGAGGCTCCTTGAAGCAGTTTCCTTGTGATTTGGCACTGTACAAATAAAATACATTGAATTCATTTGGCTTGCACTGTTCCAGGAGCCAATCTGTCTGCATTTGACAGAATATCCGCATTGTCTCTTTGTGTCAATATTTTCTGATGTAGTCATCTTTGTTCTTTCTTGTGTATTCGTCCTCTTCCAGGTGCCGTATTATGAGTGGCAGGAGCTGAATACAGACTGGCAGAAGCTGGCATACCTGAAGGATAAGATGGGGAAGGCTGTGGCTGAGGACATGGCCAAGTGAAGTGGGCACTCTTTAACAAAGATGCCACCGCAGCTAAATCAGAGCTTTCTCAACCAAATGGTTCCAAAGGAAATTCACATAAACACCTCCTGTGTGTCAGTGCTGCAGAAAAGCTCTTACGTTGTTGGGAGGGAGAGACAAAAAAAAAAAAAATCATATTTTCACTCTAGTTCCCATGACAACATAAGGGCTTTCCCTGTTTCTATGGTGATGATGAGCGAGAGTTTTGGAGCTGGCAACAGAAATAAAACAGTTAATCCTACAGTAGGAAAAAACAAAAGATCACCTGAGTTGTTGCACGCGTTACTGACACAGAAACACTGGAGCCCTGTGAAGAATTAAATTTAAATATGAAAATAAATGTTCATGGAGTCATCTTGTGATAGAATAAACTGATCTGCTGGCTCATTGCTGTGTTTTTAAGTCTCGACAGTCTGTTATGTTTATTAAGTATGCACAGAGGGTGCAGGAAGCAGTAATATGTGTGTGGTTGAACACAGCAGTCATCAAGGTGTCGACAGCGACCAGCCTGGGTTCTCTACAACGGTTCTCAATCCTGGTTCTTGGGACCCACAGTAAAATAACAGGGTTGTTACTCACATAATGCATATGCATATGCGCACTGTCTTGGTATTCAAGTGACAACATACAGCCCAGCTAGCACTTCCAGCGCTGAGCGTCTTGCTGCTTTTAGGCGTGTTTTCTGCAGATGGAACCATTTGCTTTCAAAGTGCCAAGATTTTAAAATGTTTATTACATCAAATAATGGAAGAATAATTTCAGATAATGAGAGGATACCATTAGGGTAACAGGAAAATAATGTCAGAACAGAATGAAACGGGTCATGTTACATATCCGTTCAGCATGATACTAGGTCATCAGATGTAAAGCAGGGGAGGGCAGTCATGTGCCATGAAGGGCCGAGACAGTGCAGGTTTACCTTGCAACCAACCACCTCAGCAGGTGATTTCATTCATGATCAGGTGTCTCAGCAGGTGATTTCATTGACAATCAGGTGTTTATATTCAGGGGAGAAGCTCATCAGCAACCCACCTGCTGAGGGGATTGGTTGCAAGGAAAACCTGCACTGTCTCGGCCCTCGCTGCCCACCCCTGTGTAAAGTATGATTAAAAGAAACGTCTCTGAGATGATCCAAAAAAAGCTTTGGTGCCTGTTGCTTTAAATGGAAAGGACCTGCTGAGAATGTTGTCGTTCATCTTGTATAAGGATTTGCCACCGTTGTTAGTGTGTTTGGGGTAAAATTGATTCTTGTAAACAGAATCGAGTAGGTTTTTGTTTAAATAAATTCATTAGGATAGGATAGGAGATTTTTGATGACTTATCGCTATGATCATTTCAAAGTTAGCTATCTCTAACGCTCAGGCAGTGACCGTGGTGATACTCTGAATCCGAAACATTCTGTAGTTAGCAGTGGTAGTCATTAGTAGTAGACTGGATGACCGGTTATCCCCGTCTCCAAGCTTGTGTGGTTGAAGTAGAAAGCACACTGCTTTATTTGCATTGTGTAACATCATTCAATTCCTTAAACAAGATGGTGGCCCGAGCTAGCTAGCTACTCACTGCTGGCGGGTTCAGCCAGCGATGATATCTGCTGTCTTCCCACCACCCAACTCTATGCTGGGAGGAGGAGCATTGAAATAAAACTACATGTCACAAAGCAAGTAGGAAATCACTATTGTGACATACAGTAGTGTTCAGAATAATAGTGCTATGTGACTAAAAAAAGATTAATCCAGGTTTTGAGTATATTTCTTATTGTTACATGGGAATCAAGGTACCAGTAGATTCAGTAGATTCTCACAAATCCAACAAGACCAAGCATTCATGATATGCACACTCTTAAGGCTGTGAAATTGGGCTATTGGTAAAAAAAAAAAAAAAAAAAAAAGTAGAAAAGGGGGTGTTCACAATAATAGTAGCATCTCCTGTTGACGCTACAAACTCAAAACTATTATGTTCAAACTGCTTTTTTAGCAATCCTGTGAATCACTAAACTAGTATTTAGTTGTATAACCACAGTTTTTCATGATTTCTTCACATCTGTGAGGCATTAGTTTTGTTGGTTTGGAACCAAGATTTTGCTCGTTTACTAGTGTTTTTGGGGTCATTGTCTTGTTGAAACACCCATTTCAAGGGCATGTCCTCTTCAGCATAAGGCAACATGACCTCTTCAAGTATGTTGACATATCCAAACTGATCCATGATACCTGGTATGCGATATATAGGCCCGACACCATAGTAGGAGAAACATGCCCATATCATGATGCTTGCACCACCATGCTTCACTGTCTTCACTGTGAACCGTGGCTTGAATTCAGAGTTTGGGGGTCGTCTCACAAACTGCGGCCCTTGGACCCAAAAAGAACAATTTTACTCTCATCAGTCCACAAAATATTCCTCCATTTCTCTTTAGGCCAGTTGATGTGTTCTTTGGCAAATTTTAACCTCTTCTGCACGTCTTTTATTTAACAGAGGGACTTTGCGGGGGATTCTTGCAAATAAATTAGCTTCACACAGGCGTCTTCTAACTGTCACAGAACTTACAAGTAACTCCAGACTGTCTTTGATCATCCTGGAGCTGATCAATGGGTGAGCCTTTGCCATTCTGGTTATTCTTCTATCCATTTTGATGGTTGTTTTCCATTTTCTTCGACGCGTCTCTGTTTTGTTTTGTTTTTTTGTCCATTTTAAAGCATTGGAGATCATTGTAGATGAACAGCCTATAATGTTTTGCACCTGCGTATAAGTTTTCCCCTCTCCAATCAACTTTTTAATCAAACTACGCTGTTCTTCTGAACAATGTCTTGAACGTCCCATTTTCCTCAGGCTTTTAAAGAGAAAAGTATGTACAACAGGTGCTGGCTTCATCCTTAAATAGGGGACACCTGATTCACACCTGTTTGTTCCACAAAATTGACAAACTCACTGACTGAATGCCACACTACTATTATTATTGTGAACACCCCCTTTCTACTTTTTTTACTAATAGCCCAATTTCATAGCCTTAAGAGTGTGCATATCATGAATGCTTGGTCTTGTTGGATTTGTGAGAATCTACTGAATCTACTGGTACCTTGTTTCCCATGTAACAATAAGAAATATACTCAAAACCTGGATTAATCTTTTTAGTCACATAGCACTACTATTATTCTGAACACTACTGTATGTGAGACAGACATGATCATGACATCCGACAGTAGATAAAGTGATACCGAACAGTTATAGCTATGTTTAATGAGGCTGAGCGGCGTTCACAGGAGATTTTAGACAAAGCAACATCGGCCTGTGCTGAGTTGGCACTGTGGAAGTTATGAGTTGCCATGGAAACTAGCATTACAGCATCATTTGGCTCCACACCGCTGCCACAGCTCTCACATATTTTTGCAGTTATCTGTAAAAGAGAACCTGCAGAAACAGATGCTCTGCCTGATCTCACTGGAAATGTCTTCTCTGACTCCTCGGGGGAAGCCGTCAGTGCAGGAGGCAGGATTAGCCGAAAACTTTGTGCTGTTAATGTATGTAAAATTATGCTTATGGTAATAATGGCTTACACAGCAACGACAGGAACGTCAGTGTTATCAGGAAAAAAAAAACATTTAATAAAAACGCAGATGGGCACTCAGAGTGGGTCCAAAAGTCCAACAAGTTTGCATTTATGCTGTTTCTATGTTTGCTTGGACTGACGTCACCCACTGAGAAATGTTGAGTAAGACATTTACGGAAATGCGCCTGCTCACTCACCGAGCGAGAAGTTAATTAGCAATGAAAAGTACTTCAGTGACCACAAATCATGACCTCGTGGGCGCATATCGACTTAAGGTGCCTCAACACTTGCACAAATTTGATCTCTGTTCCAGTGCGCAACAAGCGTTTTGACATTTCAAAATTTCTGGCACGCATACATTTTGGGCCACTTGGGTGAACTGGCTGTGAACACTGCGCAACCTATTCTCAAATAGTGCGTACCGATGCGTGTCATTGCACGCAGTGTACAGTATACATTGAGTAAACTGAATTCGTACAGGAAATCAAATTTGTGCATGTGTCAAAATTTCTGGTACACATAACTTTGTGCCACTTGGGTGAATTAGCCGTGAACATTGCGCAGCCTATTCGCAAACACTGCTTGTCGCTGCCTGTTGTGTCATTGCACGCACAGTTTACAACAAGATTACTCATTGGCACGGATTCTGTGCCAGTGCGGGGATCATATTTGTGCAAGTGTTAATTTGCGTACCATGTACACATTGGTGTGACAAATTGCACGGCAGTTTGTAGCCAAAATTCGTGCAAGTACCTTTACAGTCAATCAATCAATTTTTATTTATATAGCACCAAATCACAACAAAAAGTTGCCCCAAGGCACTTTATATTGTAAGGCAAGGCCATACAATAATTACGTAAAAACCCCAACAGTCAAAACGACCCCCTGTGAGCAAGCACTTGGTGACAGTGGGAAGGAAAAACTCCCTTTTAACAGGAAGAAACCTCCAGCAGAACCAGGCTCAGGGAGGGGCTGTCTTCTGCTGGGACTGGTTGGGGCTGAGGGAGAGAACCAGGAAAAAGACATGCTGTGGAGGGGAGCAGAGATCAATCACTAGGGTGTCTGTCTCCCTGATCCAAATTGGGAGCTGGTTCCACAGGAGAGGAGCCTGAAAGCTGAAGGCTCTGCCTCCCATTCTACTCTTACAAACCCTAGGAACTACAAGTAAGCCTGCAGTCTGAGAGCGAAGCGCTCTATTGGGGTGATATGGTACTATGAGGTCCCTAAGATAAGATGGGACCTGATTATTCAAAACCTTATAAGTAAGAAGAAGAATTTTTAATTCTATTCTAGAATTAACAGGAAGCCAATGAAGAGAGGCCAATATGGGTGAGATATGCTCTCTCCTAGTCCCCGTTAGTACTCTAGCTGCAGCATTTTGAATTAACTGAAGGCTTTTCTGGGAACTTTTAGGACAACCTGATAATAATGAATTTATCTCTAATTTTAGAGATATTGCGTAAATGCAAAAAAGCAGTCCTACATATTTGTTTAATATGCGCTTTGAATGACATATCCTGATCAAAAATGACTCCAAGATTTCTCACAGTATTACTAGAGGTCAGGGTAATGCCATCCAGAGTAAGGATCTGGTTAGACACCATGTTTCTAAGATTTGTGGGGCCAAGTACAATAACTTCATTTTTATCTGAGTTTAAAAGCAGGAAATTAGAGGTCATCCATGTCTTTATGTCTGTAAGACAATCCTGCAGTTTAGCTAATTGGTGTGTGTCCTCTGGCTTCATGGATAGATAAAGCTGGGTATCATCTGCGTAACAATGAAAATGTAAGCACCTTGTGGAATCCATAATTAACCTTAGTCTGTGAAGAAGATTCCTCATTTACATGAACAAATTGTAATCTATTAGATAAATATGATTCAAACCACCGCAGCGCAGTGCCTTTAATACCTATGGCATGCTCTAATCTCTGTAATAAAATTTTATGGTCAACAGTATCAAAAGCAGCACTGAGGTCTAACAGAACAAGCACAGAGATGAGTCCACTGTTGTTGAATACCACTGTGTTCATGTTTGCTGTCATTTTTTTTCATTTTGGTTTATATTGACTGGATATGATAGGTTTCAGCACCAAATTTAAAAAACAAACAAAAAAGAAACTTTGAGCAATTGATTGTAAGTGGATGTACACTAGCAGCCTTGAGAAACCTCATTACCTGTTCTCGATGTATGACGTGATCAGTGGATTTTCTCAACGGTCTAATTACACATGTATCAGGGCTCCAGGTCCTCAGCTTGGCTGGTCTGTTTGCCTTAGTAAGTCCACAATCAAATGCTGATCAAAAAGTAAAAATTGACAGATAATGGCACCTGCACATTTCTGTAGCTGAAAAAAATTGTGACAGCACACGCATTACATCATGTTCTGTATTATATTTAAGTCAACCCCTCACCCCAATAATCATAAAAGAAATAAATGAGGGTCTACTTTGATAAATATTTCAATATTTATGAACATTGAATGTGCTATAGACAGAATGAGAGACTTTGGTGGTTTACACATACACGTAAGGTATTGAGCTGTATTTTTTCCTAAATACAAAACAAAAAAAACAAAATAGTACAAAAGCAGATGAAATTACATTGTTTTTTTTTCCAGTGTCAAAATCTGCACAGATCTCGTGAGAAGTGCTCAAAGGTAAAAACCTGGTTCCTACTGACAACAGGTTACTATATGAGTGTTCCTTCCCCACATTTTAAAAAAAAAGGTTTGCTCTACATCTTACTTGGGGGGGCAGATGTCCCTAGTACCAGAGGTGGGAGTAAGTCACCATCAAGTCACTCTCAAGTCATGAATCAGCAAGTCCCAAGTCAGGGACAGGGAAAAGTTTATAGAGTCATGATGGCGATGTGGTGATGTCATTGCCAGAGAATCAAGGTCCAAGTCTTTAGAATCCTGGTGCTTCCTGTCTCACTGTATGGTTAAATACTTGGACACTAACGAGCAGAGGTGGGAGTAAATCACTGTCAAGTCATTCTCAAGTCATCAATCTGCAAGTCCCAAGTCAAGTCTCAAGTCAGCTGTCAAACACTTGGTGGTCATTGTGACTTGAGACTTGCTGATTCATGACTTGAGAGTGACTTGATGGTGACTTACTCCCACCTCTGCCCAGTACCCTCATGATTCAAACCATGGACAAAAGAACTTTACAAGTGTATAGTACACAAAGTTTACATCCAGGGAATTCAGTCAACATACAGTGAAAATACAAAATAAAAACAGCAGTATTTGTACAAACTCACTTTGTTTTCATTTGGAATGTTTTGTTACCAGTTAAAATTAGGCATTCCATCCCTTTTGCTTGATTTTTTTTTTTTTTCACCTTCACCTTGTTTTTGCAGTACTTGTCTTTTCCATCAAGGTTGAGGGCAGCACTGAGAGAAAAGTGGAAATTTGCTGACATCATTTCCACAGATCCAGTCACTGCTTGGCTGTGACAAAAGTGGGAGGGGAGGGAGGGAAGCAGGAATTGTGCATCAGGAGAGAATACTGCAGCTTTCTCACTTTCTGCACATACATACAGACACACACATCTTCAGATGAACTGAATCATGAGGCTCTAAGTACACACACACACACACACACACCAGAGCAGCATCACTGCTGCAGCACAGACTCAGATTCGCATTTGTCTCAGACACACACACACACACGTGCTGCAGGGAAGATCTGAGTGTTGCTGAGCATTCAGGTCTCCCCCTCTATCACCACCACCACCCTCTTCCTCCTCCATCCTCCTCCGGCTCTCTGTTCACCTTGTCTGTTCCGGCTGTGTGGTTTGTTGTTGCGTCAGAGCCAAGGAGAGCCAGGGAGAAGCATGCCAGGGGAGAGCACTCACAGATCTGTGCCCAACGACAAGCATCACGAGCAGGAGGCCGAGGAGACGGGGCTCCCCGGACCAGGTAGGTCCTCCGGGGGCTGTTGGGGAGGCAGAAGCGGTGATGAGGTGAAGGGATCATTGAAGATGAAGGCTAAATTAGCAAGCATGTGAGAGATGTAGGGCACTCAGGTTCCCATGTGGAGTCATTTTTAATCTCATCTGTGCGTATGTGCAGCCTGAGTAAAGCAATAACTGAGCTGCATGTTAGTCTCAAACTGCATGGTGTCTCCTCCAGCCCCCCAACTCCTGAGCTAATAACTCCTTTAAAAACCTTTGTGCAACTGCATTCTTTCCAGTGCCCAGCCCCCATCTTCATCACCACCCCTCCCGCCAGCTAGTCTAACCCCGGCCCTCCCATCCTTTTTTACCCCCACTGTTCGTCCGCATCTATATCTCACCAGCAGTTTGGATCCTGTAAGGATAGTGTGGCTCCTCCCTTCCCCCAGCTTCAGCAGGACCGTGACACAGCACAGCAGCATGGCCGAACGCTGGAGCAACGCTAAAGCTGCAGCGTCACAAACACATCACTCCGTCGCAGGCCTGGCAGTTATTGCTCACGTGGCTGCCACCAAATTACGGTGGAAAAAATGTAGAGTTGTGCATGGTGACAGTGTTAGCGGTTGGTCAGATGTTGATTTTAATGCTGTTATTGTGAATCAAGATTTTTGCACATTACAAAATTACAGTTTTGAGAAATACTGCACATGACTTCGATTAAAAATCCGACACACTTGACCCGTTACCTCGATGCCTATAAATGCATGATCCACTGGAAGTTTTTGCTATTTTACTCCAACAGCAAGTACATTACAACCTAAAAAAAGACTGTATTATCATGTTGTAGTGCAATATAAAGAAAGGCACATGATACAGGTTTCCTTTGGGGCTGATCGGCCAGTGTTGCAGCCTCTGTAACAAAACTCCAGTTTGACCAGCTTGCATGGTACTCATACAGCAAGCTCCATGTTAAGGAGTATAGAAGTGAAGTGGACATATATGGAATCATCGTGTGCATCTGTTTGAATGGAAGATTTATCTTCTGGATGTCACCTGTCTTGATGGCTGGCATCCTAGAACTGAACTGGTTTTGATGCATTGAGGCATTGAGGCATTGTGGATGAGTGAGGATCTTGCAAGTGTGCCCGCAGTCTACATCGGAAAAAACACCATAAAAATAATGGACAACCCTCTGTAACATTACCCACAGGTTTTGTTAAGAGCAGATTTGAAACTTGAGTTGATTTGAGATGTTTCCATTGAAAGTGCCTAATAACACCTATAACTCCCAGCTAACCCTGGAATGGGTAAAGGGGTGGAGCGTGGGCAAGACTGGCATGATCTGGGTGGATGGAATATAGCCTGAACACGCCCACCTATCTTGAAGTTACCAAGCTAGCTAAGGCTAACAAACCTAGGTAATCTGTGTTGGGTAATTAATTGCATATTTTTGTTTGCGAAAGGCCAGTGGCTCGTATATTTATTTGTCAATGTCAGCTTTATATAGCACATTTACACAGCCAATGGCTTCCCAAAGTGCTTTACAGTAAAAACAACAACAGTAATACAGTGGAATAAAACCCAATAAAAGTGGTTTTATTTAGTCAAAGGCCAAGGTGAACAAGTCAGACTTGAGAAGCATTTTAAAAGTGGAAAGGCTATTTGCAGTCTACACCGTGGAAGGTAGCTTGTTCCACAAAGCGGGAGCTGCAAAAGGCTTGATCTCTAGTTTTTAAGAAGGATTGAGGAACGTCCAGAAGCATCTGATTCACCGACCTAAGGGCTCTGGAGGGCTGGTGAAACCTAATAAGGTCAGACAAGTTTTCCAGGCCAGCCCATTTAGAGACTTAAAAACAAATAAAAGAATCTTAAAATCAAGCCTGTACCTAACCAGAAGCCAGTGAAGGGAAGAGAGCACCAGAATTATGTGCTCATGCTTCTTTGTCCCAGATAGGAGATGAGCTGCTGAATTCTGCACAAGATGTAGGTGGTTAAGCTGTGACTGGTCAATGCCAGCATACAAGGAATTACAATTATCTAAGTAAGATGTAATAAAAGTATGAATCACTTTTTGAAGATATTTCTGGCTTAGATAGATTTAACTTTGGATTGAAGCCTCAGCTGAAAAAAGCTAGATTTGACCACTGAGCTAACTTGTTTATCTAATTTAAGTGCATCATCAATAATCACACCAAGATTCCTAGCGTAGGATCCTATGTAAGGTGCTAGTGGGCCGAGGAAGCTGGCAAGGACCTGAACCAGGTCAGGGTGGCCGAACAGGACAACCTCTGTTTTGTTTTCATTTAATTGTAAGGAGTTTAAGTTCATCCATGTTGTAATGTCATTCATGCAGTTAAGCACAGCCTGAAGATAATCTTTAGAAGGGACATTCAACAGATCAAATTCAAATATCTGAACATCATCAGCGAAGCAGTGAAAAGGAATATCAGGCTTCCTAAAAATTGACCTCAGGGGTAGCATACAGAGGGAAAACAATTAAGGGCCAAGAACTGACCCCTGGCAGACTCTATAGATCAGAGGGGCTACTGAGGAGGAGAACAACCCCAAATGCACAGAGAAGGCTCTGTCTGTTACCACACATCAATCAGGAAACACACTCAGTATGGTGAATTATGTCCACAATGTACATTACGTGTTGAATCTTGGCCACAAATTGTCTATTATGATGCAACTATTAAAGGTGAACAGTCAGAGGCTTAATTGCTAGCAGTGGTTTAATATGACTAAGGTTGTTAAAAGGTTAGCTTGTGTTTTAGTAGGATTTTTTTCTTCAGCTGTGCACAATTACTCATTACGGTTTGCAAGTTGAAACAATGGCGCTGTCCAGTTTCCTTCCTATAGCCACACTTTCCTCTGCACGGATTGACTCTTAAGCATCTGTCTGCTTTGTAGCAGGTTTTAATCGCAAAGACATGACTCAGCACACGCAGGAACACAGCATATTATTGGGGCAGTGACCAGGCAGGCCTATTTAGTGCTGACGCCTGCACCCTCCACCACAGCAAGGGCAGGGGAGCGGTGAGTGAGGAGGAGCAAAGTAGGCATACCTTATCTCTAGGAACAAAAGAACCGTTTTGTGGAGGAGGCAGAAACATAACAAAAAAGTAGGAAGAAAAGACGAGACGGAAAATAGGGACAGTTTTGAAGGAGTGAGATATGGAATGGCAGCAGGGCAAAGTATGAAATGAGAGCATGAGATGTGCACAGGAGAGAGGACACTTTTGCTTCTACCATTAGATGTGGTTAGAAGTTTACATGCATCATGAACATGAATGTCATGGCAATATTGGATTTTCATTGACTTCTTTGAACTGTTGTTTTTCTGAGACAGAATTATTGTACATTGTAGGAGTATGCATTTTTAATAATAATAATAATAATCTACAAAATAATGTGGTAGACACATAATTTTAATCATTTTTTTAAGCAGATCTTTGTTAAGTTTGTCAAGTTCTGCTATGCAATAACTGTTATCGGTATGTGAAGAATTTAGTCTACATGATATTGTCTTTAAGCCATAAGGGGTCAAAATATTGGATTCTGCTCTTCTGTTATCTGGTAACCAATTACAGTTTGTAACAAAAGCTAAACACCTTGGTGTATGGCTAGAAGCTGGTGGATTTATGAATAGCGATTGTATGAGGCAGTTAAGGAAAATTTATGCCCAAACAAATTTTTTACTCAGGAAATTTCATGTGCACCTATGATCTTAAGTGTATGTTGTTCAGGTCATATTGTACTTCAATATGTTGTGCTCCTCTTTGGTTCCACATTTCTGTTATGAATAAGGTCAGAATTGCTTACAATAATTTCACTGCGTAGATTATTATCAATTACTAAAAGATCAACTGCGAGTGAAATGTTTGTTAATTTCTTAGTACCATCTATTGGTAAAATGATGAGATAGAATGTGTATTCTTTTAAAACCAGATGAGTAAAGAGCAAAAATGCATTTATGGAAAGTGTTGTTAATTCCAGCTGGATCACTCTGGCATAAGATTTTCTATATATATTTATATTGCAGTTTTTTTTTTTTATGTTTTAGGTCTTAGGTTTTTATTCTTGTTGACCAACTGAAGTGCTAGTGGCCGGTCACTGTGTTTGTTTAAATAGCAGGATTGCTATCTTTTTATGATCTTTTATTTCTTAGTATATACACTCACCACCCACTTTATTAGGTACACCTTGCTAGTACCGGGTTGGGCCCCCTTTTGCCTTCAGAACTGTCTTAATTCTTTGTGGCATACATTTAACAAAGCGTTGGACACATTCCTCAGAGATGTTGGTCCATATTGACATGATAGCATCAACAGCATCATGCAGTTGTCCATTCAATCAGTCTGCCTATTTTCCTCTGGCGTTTGACATTAAAAAGGCATTTTCGTCCACACAATTGCTGCTCACTAGAGATCCTCTCTTTTTTGGACCATTCTGTGTGAACTCTAGAGATGATTTTGTGAGAAAATCCCAGTAGATCAGCAGTGTCTGAAATACTCAGACCAGCCCGTCTGGAACCAACAACTAGTTCAAAGTCACTTAAATCCCCTTTCTTCCCCACTCCAATACTCGGTTTGAACTTCAGCAAGTCGCCTTCACCATGTCTGGATGCCTAAATGCATTGAGTTGCTGCCGTGTGATTGAGTGATTAGCCATTTGTGTTGACAGGCAATTGAACAGGTGTGCCTAATAAAGTGGCTGTTGAATGTACATAGTTGTTGATTGTTTACTTTATGTTACTTGATTTTGTTTATTCTTTATATTATTTTATTACTGCCATGAACCTTGTGTTTGAAATAAATTGACTGATTAACTGATCATTTATTTTGGGTTTTCTGAAATAATCACAGGGTCAAGATTTTACTTCTACCAATGCAGGTCAGTTTGGCCAAAGATTGAGTAGCTTGAATAGAGGTACATTTGGAGGACTAAAGGTGAGGCAGTCAACCACAAGAACCCTGAACCAGCTATTATGCATAGTGGTGATCGCATCACACTCTGGGGCTGTTTTTCTGTGAGTAGAATTAGTGTATTGCACAAAGTGGACACAATAATGAAAAAGGAGGATTACCTCAGAATTGTTTAGCAAAACCTCAAGCCATCAGCTAAACTGTTCAAACGTACACACTATTGGGTGCACAGGACAGTGACCCCAAACACATATCAAAGTTGATGGTGGATTGAATAAAGTAGACTAACATTAAACTTTCAGAATGGCCTTCTCAAAGTCATCTCCTCAGTCCTATTGAAAATATCTGGACTGTGCTTTAAAGTTTTGTTTGTGCTGGGAATCCTATAATTTTAACTAAAAACTTCTTATTCTGCCTCAAAGCATGGTCAAATATCCAACCAGAACTCTGCCAGAAACGTGTTGGTCACCACAAGTCTTCGGTTACGGTGAAACTTTCAACCAAGTAGTAAGTGTGCTGTATACATATTTATGGTCTAGATGTGATTTCAGAAAACCCAAAATAAATCACAACTTGTGCACCAAATACTTGATTTTTCTTCTGCAGTTAAAGTTGTATATTACAATCCAGAGGTGGGACGAAGTCATCATCAAGTCACTCTCAAGTCATGAAACAGCAAGTCCCAAGTCAAGTCTCAAGTCATAATGACCACCAATTGTTTGCAAGCTGACTTGAGACTTGACTTGGGACTTGCAGATTGATGACTTGAGAATGACTTGACAGTGACTTTGTCCCACCTCTGTTACAATCATTCTAGACTAGAAAAAGGACAGTTAAACTAACTCACTGAAAAGCCCAATGCTGCCATGACATTCATGTCAATGATGAGTTTATAAACAGTAGCTGATCAATATCAAAAAGTAGAGGTATGTTTGGGCTTGATATAAAGAAAAAAAAAAATGAGAAGAGGTGAAGTACAAGAAAGAGCATTTGGTGGATCAATAATGTTCCAATCTGTTTCTTCATAATTAGTATCCTGTGTATCGATCTTCAGCATCTGCGACTGTTTTTTCTCCACATCCACCAGCACGGTCAAAGCAGCATGTCCAGCTGGGAGATATTTGTTCAAACTACTTACTGACTCATAGTTTGGTAACATTGTTAGTTACCATACTCAATGTCTGTGTAGGAGCAAAAAAAGTAAAGTTCAGATGAAATCATAATCAGGGTAAAAACAAACAAACAACAAAAAAGACTAAATATAATGTAGCCTTTGTCTTTTCCCCTGTTGTCGTGGTACTGAGTTAATTCTGTGTTCTTGTTTGAAATATATTCCTTTATTCCCTTTTTTTCTGTTTTCTTAAATAAATGGATTCTGCTTTGATATATTATTCCGTTTCCATTTTCTTGCTTTTAGACATAACCAGACACCCATCTACTGACTCCACGCCGAGTGACAGTGGCTCCTCCCCTAATGATAGTGGATCTACCCCTTCTCCCAGTACGCCTCAGAAGCTGCTCCCAACATGCACTTCTCCGTTTGGACCACGATTATTTCATGCAACATCCAGCAATTCTGCTACTCCAAGACCTCAACCCGAAGGGTCTGACTACCGAAACAGCTCACCCAGACTCTCTGGAAAATTAGGCGGTCATGGACCTTGTGGCCGTCATGTCCCTCTAAAAATGGAAAGAATCAAGGTTTGTGTTACATGTGTCAGTATTAGATGTATAATGTAGTAGTCTGCCTTTTTATGTCACCTTTTTACACACATGTTTTATATTTCCAGGTCCTGACTGGTTCAGAAGTGGAGAGTGACTATAAGGAGCCACAAACCATTGACACAAGGGTGGTGATGGGAGAGGAGACACTGCTCAAAACAGATATCCAGAAAGAAAAAACCCTGGTTGAGCTGAGTGGTCAAACGATGACAGCACCTTCAAGCTCAGGCTTTTCAGAGTCTCAGTCACATGCTGCAGAGATCCAAACGGAAAACAACAAGCAAGGAACCACAGTCCAAACCCTTCAGAAACAACAGGGTACACAAAAAGACACTGGACAGTCACCGAATAGAGTCCCTTCTCCTTTTGACATGCCTGTCTGCTCTTCCTTCCCTCAACAGCCAGTCACCAATGAAAAAGTCTTGATGGACAACCAGGATGAGGGTCAAACTGACTCTCATGATGAAGTGCCTTCCCTGTCTTTGCCTGAGCTTCCCTGTCCAGTGGAGTTGTCCTTTTCAGAGCCAGCCTGTGCTGTTGACCCACTACGAGTAGGTGTGCCCACATCTCTTGACCCTGACCTCTACTACACTGCCCCTTCCACCCCAATCAAGATGGCTTCCTGCTCCTCGCACCTTAAGCATCATTCATATCCTGGCTCTCCAGCCTACCTAGGCTCTCCATCAGACAGTGAGGATCTTTGTTCCCCACTCACCTCTCCATCTGGCTCTTATATCACAGCAGAGGGAGGGAGCTGGACCTCCTCTTACACTTCCTCGACTTCTCCCTCTACTTCTCCCAATTTGCTCCTCATAGATGAAGCACAGGAGGCTCCAGCATGCTTTGTGGGCTCCTTATCAGAAATTGGCGATGAGGTTGCAGAGGAAAAGGGACGAGGAGGTGCAGAACAAGAGGAGGTGAAACCAGAAGACTTCTGCGTGACTGAGGAAGATTGTGTTATGAGTTCACAGATGGGGGTTACAGAAAGAGCGATCTTAGAGAAGGAAGAGGTTCTTAACAGAGAAGAAATCAAACTTTCCAGAGAAAGTTGTCGTCCTCATTGGGTGACTGAGGACGTGTCCTCTCTTAGGAGCAGTAGCAGCCGGAGCAGTGACTCACAGGAGGATGGAGGGGGATCTGAAAGCTCACTCTACACAATGGAAGAGGCAATTGAAGGGAGTCTGGAGTGCTCGAGACCCATTCAATCAGGCCTAAATCTGCAGTTGGGGGCATGTGTACCAGAGGAACATTATGGACAGATAGACGACCACTCAGAGCTAGCCTCAACCTCCTTGACTCCTGACATTGACAACTTGTCCATGGCATCAACTAGCCTAGGCCCTGATTCACCCATCACCCCCATGGATATATTCTGTCGTGGAGCATTTGACAGGCTCGGTCAAGGTTCTTTTGTTTTCTCCCAGGGAACCTGTGTTGATGATATTCCAGAGGAAGAAAGAATGATCCCAGCCTCTCTAATTTCCTTTCCTCTCCACACCAGTCTCATCTTTAAGGCAGATTCAATGGACATTACCCTGTTCCCTGCAGAGGAAGAAGATGAGAAAGAAAGGGAGGCAAACAATGAAAACGACGGCAAGGATGTTGACGCTTATGCGGCAGGAGAGGAAGAAGCAGATGTCGAAGATGATGATGATGATGATATCGACGATGATGATGATGATTTTGACGGTGATGGTGATGGCGATGTTGACAATGCTTATGCTGATGACGAAGGTGGTATCGAAGTTGCTGGTAAGGAAACTAAGGTAGAAGTTCAAGTAATAGAAGAAGAAGAGCAGGAAGAGGATGATGAGGACTGTGATAGCAACACAGTGGAGGATCTCACAGATGAAGACAGCTCTGCATCCTTCCTTCATTCACTTTCAGACACATCCATCAATGAGGGTTTGGATGAGTCCTTCTGTTTTGAAGATGACACAGATGACTCACTAGAATCTGCCTCCTATAATGGTGATGAAGATGAGCGTCTGTACAGCACTGAGAGACATGCGCAGGCACTAGAACCCACACAGGTGGATGCACCTACGCTTGCTGAAATCCGTACAGAATCTGACCAGGGGCCTCCCCTTGGAATAGATCAAACACAACATTTGGACATGCACTTGAGCACAGATCACCCCCAAACACCAAGTCCTTCTGAAGTCAGTGCCGCTTTACCTAAAGGCAGCCATGTAGAACTTGAAGCTGTTGGTGCACCTGATATCTCTGAACTCCAGTCAGACCTTTTACAATCTGGCAGTCAGACAGAACAAGCAGGACCTTTGGGCATTCAACTCAGGTCAGATAAACCAATAGATGACCAAGAAGTGCCCTGTTTTGCAGAATCTGTTTCTGGCCAACTAGAAGTTGGGCCGACAAGTAGGATAGATATCTCTGGCTTGTCAAACCCTCCTGGCCACCCTAAAGATAACCCTGATTTCAATGCTCCTACTGCTCCCCTGGGTATTCATGCTGCAGTATGTCCCACAAGTGAAATCCACACTGCTGATCCTTCTACTACCTTTAGCAATGCCACTGGGGAGACAAAAGACATTGATAACTTGGTTGTTTTAGAAGAAATTAAACCAGGAATTGTTGAAGAAAACACTCACCAGAAAGATGTAGATGTGAAAGAAAGGTATGATCATGGAAGAAAGGAATCCGTACATGAGCCAGAAAAAGATTCTTTCAAATTGCTCATCAAGCCCCATCATTATCGTTCAGTAAATCACCGGACTGAAGAAACAGTCAGACCTATTTTATCTATACCTATCTTTGATGATTCTGCTAAAGTTGGAGGGGCAGAGGCCAAAAGTTGGTCTGGTTTTCACCAGGAGCCTGATAAGGAGCATAATCAGAATGCCTCAGGAGACAGAAATACTGAAAATGCTGGTCTTTCTTTTAATATGGGGATGATCACAACTACTAATGATCTGAATAAAGGTGTTCTTCTTCTTTCCTGCCCTACTTCCCCAAAAGACCTTAGTCCTAACCCAAGTAACATCCCTGTTTCTGCCACTTCAGAAATCACCTCTGACCTCACTGACAACCTATCCCTGACACCTGAGTACTGCCCTGGTGACTATGCCCAGGAGAACCTGAGGGAAAATACTCTTGGCACAGAGGAGGGGGTGCTAGGTGCTGTTGGATCACCATACTCACCCCTTGCCATCTCACCCAAAAGAGAAAACTCAGAAACAGACCTGAGCAGAGAGTTTGTTCTTGGTCCAGGGGCATGGAATGATGGTGGGATGGGGTTAGGTTTTGGATTAGAATCCATGGGTGAGTTTAGTGTCTGGCGAGCAGGGGAGTCTCTTTCCCTCTCTGTGGGAAAGAGGTTTGATTTAGAAGGCGAGAGTCTGCTAGTGAGCAACAGAGAGGGCCAAAGCACACGCACTGTCACCAGTGACATTTACAAGAATTATGATGATGTTTTTGGTTCTGTACTTAATGAGGAAGACAACAGCAGTGTGTGTGGGAAGGGGGACACGACAGCAGAAGCAGAATTACTTGGAGAAGCAATATCTGAGTCCAACTTGGCCAACTGGAATTCCATTGAGGAGATATCAGAAGCAGGAGGAGGAGAGGATGGAAGCTTCCGACTTCCAGAGGAGGATGTCAGTAATCTCAAGCCAGACAATGATGGTGATAACATGGAAACACAAATGCAAGACATTTGGAAAAACTCCAACAGTGAGTCTGCTTTTGACTCTCTAGAAGTAGCCATGAGTGGAAATTTGAATGCTTTGTCAGAGGAGGTGCGACCCCAGAGTGTAAATGTTAGAAGGTCTATATCCAATATTCCACTTGAAGAGTTACCACCACAAATTTCAGACACAGTCCCTGAAAAAGATCAAGAACCAATGGACGGCTCAATGAAACAGGCAACACTGTCAGCTGAATGTCCCTTGAGCACCTCAACACTGTTAGATGAAACTCATTTGGACACAGCTGCAACCAACCTAAAGCCTAGTCCACTAGATTATACTGACTCAAGATGCCAGATTACATCAGTCGCTCTTGACAGAAATGAGACATTTTTTCTGCCACAAGGATCATTTGGTTCCTTTATTCCGAAATGTAAAATGGATGATTCTCAATCAAGTGAGGTTTATCAAGAAAAGGCGCAGCATACGGCTTCTCATTCCAAACCAGAGATGGTGGAGCCACAGTCTGAAGGCCAAAGACAAGATGAAGACAGCACCGTGAAGGACACACCAAAGACTAACGATGCCTTGGGCCGATTAGAGCAGTGTGATGTTTCTAGCTCAGGGGAAGAACTAGCAGATGAGAAACAGAAAGGAAGATGTGAAGAGAAAGACACTGAAAATGAAAACGAAACTAAAACCTCTCCTACACAGAAGGACAGTGAACTGCCTATATGCTGCACTCCAGAAGGGGACACATCCACTGATAAACCTCTTGCTGCTAAGAAAAGGAGGAGAGCAAAACAGAACAAGCATAAGTCTTCTCAGACACATGAGGACTCTAGTCCGGAATCTCTCAATGCTCCAAAGAAAGTTTCTGTTCCTTTAAGTACCACCGCTGATGGACTGTCGAAAGTGACCGTAGACAGCTCGAGACCTAAAACAGACCTGAAGCTCAGCATCAATGTTGTCTCTTCAAATTGCCAACAGAGGACATCAGGGAAAGACAAAGACTCTGATCCACAATTGCAAAAGGATAACAGTGCTGATGGCACTGATGGCAGTCCTACTATTTATGGATATTGTGAGTCAACCATCAATAAGGCAGATAACAGTGTTTGTGCACCAAGAAACCAAGAATTACTGGGCATTGCTAATGATCAGAAACAAACTGAAGTAGACATTAATGACAACATAAAGAGGAGGGGCACCTCACCTACCCCGGACACCATGCTATACTCTCGGACACGACTTTCTTCTTCCTCGTCTCCCATTTCCTCCTCGTCCCCTCTCCCGTGTGCCTCACCGGAGCCAGAAGATGATCTTCCCACACCCGTGCAGGAGTCCCAACCTGTCCTCCCACTAGCCCAGACACATTTTTCACTCTGCCACACCACCCCTACCTTCTGCGCTAGTACCCCTACAACATGTCAACCCTGTGTTTCTCAGTTTCCTCGGCCTGAAAACCTACAAGTAGATGCTCTCTCTCACGCTACTTCTTCTACACCTGTCAGAACTGTTTCTTCCCGCCCATCTTCACCTTCAGCCCCGGTTAGCTTGTCCCAACCAACCCAGGAGACATCATCTACTGGATCTGGGGCCACGAGTGCAACATCTGTTCCTGAATCTGTTCCCCCTCTCCATTCTCAGTCCTACTCACAGTCTCAACTTAATCTAAACATTCAGCCGCACATACAAACCAGGCAAGAACATACAAGGAGCACACAAGACAGATACAGAGGTGAGTATGGAAATGATGGTTTGTTTAATTTAGATTATGGTATTCATCCCACAATCAGTACACTCTGAAAAATATCTTTTCCTTTCACACTGTCAGAGTTAACAGCAGTTTTTCAGCCATTTTCATGAAAGAAAATAACTCCTTTATTGTACTGATCCATTTATCTTTATGCTGTGATTAATAGTCTGTTTAATGGAACTTTACCCTGGGACATAACCACACTTCCTGCAAATGCAATAAATCATAAGTGGAACAGTTCACAGACATCAAATGTAACATTTCCTTCTATTTTAGGCTAGTCTCTCCTCTAACCATTTGAGTAGTGTAGTGGTTAGTGCTCTAGGTTCGGGTGTAAATAATGTTTGGTTGATTCCACATGAAACCTTGATTTGTTATTTTCTTTTCAAATAGAACAAACACATTTTGTTTTATGCCATTTTTTTCCTGAAATATCTACATTTTATAACACGTGTAAGACTGAAGTTGGTCTGCAGGGTAAGACTGAGGTCTGTGTAGTCTGTCAAAATTATTTTATCACACAAATACAGGAAGGATGCCTGGCTCCCGGATTAAACGTCTGTAACACATGCCATTAGTCACAACACTTTTTTTTTAAAAAAAGGAAGTGAACAGTGGAATTGTCAGAACATGCAGTGACAGAAACTTTTGCAGTTAAACATCCATATACAGTCTAGTGTTCACAAAGATAGATGCCTGAAAGACAACTAGGGGGTGAAGATTAGTCAGTCCCAATGAAACAGACGGCATGAGCACTGACATGCACTAAAACAGGACGTTCCCCAGTTCTCACGCAACCGCGATGCAGCTCCAACCCTCCATATCTTGCAAGTTCTTGAGTTCAAAAGTTTCAATATAGACTATGCAGATATTAGTACAAAGTGCATGTCCATAAAGCCGGACTACTAACCTGTAGACCAGGGTTCGATTCCAGGTTTGTGCTTCAGGTTTATTCTCTGTGTCTTTTGAGAAGACACATCATCTGCATTGTCCCAGTTCACCCAGCTACAAATGGGTACCAGCGTGCACAAAATTGTTGCCACGGGATCTTTCATGCCTGTCCGGTTTGCCAATTCATTTTTTTTCACTCTTCTTCTGCTTATTTCGCCCAACTTCGTTATATATGTGAAGGGGCCCTAAGGGAAATGTATCAGAGTAAAAGTATACATTTTATTCATGAAATGTAGTGGAGTAAAAGCGAAAGTCATCAGAAATATAAATAACGAAGTAAAGTACAGATACGTCAAAATTCTACTTAAATACAGTAACAAAGTATTTCTACTTTGTTACATTACAGCACTGACTGTGAGTAGGTCGCTCATAAGCAATGGGTCTCAGGGCTGATACAGGACTTATTACTACATATTCTTACATGCAAGATGGAAATTAGAAGCACATGTGGTTGAAGTTACGTGCAGTTTTTTAATTTACAGTATCTAGGTGGCCACCACTGTTTGTTTTCTCGAGAATATTCAAATGTTTGGATGTTGCTTAAATGAGCAGTTGGATTTAAAAATTAATATTCTTGTCAAAATAAGTCATAAAGTAAACCCACTAAACTGTACTTTATTTCTCTGGTGATGATTAGTTACCATAGCAATAAGGATGTAATACTTGTCTCTTGATTTTAACTTGTATGTGCAGGTTCTATAGTGGCCTCTTGTAATGAGTCTGACAGTGACGGTTCAGTGCCCGAGCTGGAAGAACCGGAACCACTGAGACCCACAGACACACAGGTGAGTGTAGTCAGGCTATTTTTAGGAAACAACAGCTGAGTCTTAGGATCATAAGTACATTACTTCCCAACAATTATATATATATAAAAGTATGCTTGGGATCTTGCCATCATAATGAAATAATTTGGGGGGGGGGGCAAAGATGACATCTTGATGCCAAATACATATAAAAGTTATTGTGATATGTTGACATGACAAAAAGGTATGGCTTCTTTGATGTCCCGTGTATATGTAGTATGTCGTCCTTTACTTATCTATTTGTAACACAATATCACAGTACTAAGACATCCAAATCAATCAAACCATTCTTAGATTGACAGAATTTGGCCAGTTTTGTTTGCAGATTATGTTCCACACTGGCACAGCAAGAGGTCTGGCACAACACCACAAATTGCACAATACACAGTAAAGCAACATGACATGAAGTTCTTTCAGGGGTCATATTATACAAATTCAGTTTTTAATCCCCTTCCTTTTAAAGTTGAATGTGGTTGAATTTTCAGTTTTTAACTCATTCATTGTCTGCCGATTATCTGGGTATGGGTCGGAGTAGGAGCAGACCAAGCAGCACATCCCACACTTCCCTACCCTCAGCCAAGTCCTGTAACTCTTCCTGTGAAATCCTGAGACATTCCCAAGCCATCTGGGGAATAAAATCCCTAAAGCATGTCCTGGGTGCCCCATTTAGATGTGCCTGGAAGACTTTCCTAGAGAGACAACCAGAGACATGCTCACCAGATGCCCAAACCACCTGAGCTGGCGCTTTCAATTCAAAGAAGGCTCTTCTCCGAGATTCTCCTTGATAATTGAGCTTCTCACCCTGTACAGGAGTGTAAGCCCAGATACCCAAAGGAGGAATCTCATTTCCACCACTTGTATCCATGATCTTATTCTTTCAGTCATTACACAAAGTTCATGACCATAGCTGAAGATTGGAGTGTAAATCAACTGGTAAATTGAGAGCTTCACTTTCTGGCCCAGTTCCTTCTTCACCACAATGGTCTGGAACAGCATCCATAAAACATCAAACGCCACCCAATCTGTATATTGATCTCACACTCCAACATACCCCCACTTGTGAACAAGACCTCGAGATACTTTAACTCTTCCACTTGGGGCAATAACACTTCCCTGACCCAGAGGGGACAATCCACCCTTTTCAGACAGAGGACCATAGTCTCAGATTTGGAGGTGCTGATTCTCATCCCATTCGCATCACAACTTGCTCAGTGGGCATCAGAGATCACTGCCTGAGGAAACAAACAGAACCACATCATCTACAAAAAGCAGAGATGCGCCTCTGAGGTTACCAAACTGGATACCCTCCGGTCCCTGACTGCACCTTAAAATCCCATCTATGAACATCACCACCAGGACTGGTGAAAAGGGGGCCGCCCTGGTGGAGCCCAACGCCCACCATGAACAGGTCTGGTGTAATGCTGTGAATGCAGACACAGCTCCCACTTTAAACTTTAATATTATGAGCGTTGTGCCGCTGCGTGTCACTTCGCTCGTAATAGCAAGCATAAGCCTAGTTTGCTGTTTACACTGCGGTGAAATTTAGCCACCAAGCTATGTTAAAATTGCTCTGTTGATGATTTTATTAATTTTTTCAATAATAAAACGGAGATAGAAATATAGAAGTAGAAAATATTCCAGTCTTCATCAACCATGTCAGGAAATTTTTGAGTATTATCAAACAGGGACTAGGACTAAAAACAATTTCTGTATGAATTAGGGACATTTTTGTCTAGATTTTGTCTAACATTGGTGCAAAAGTGACTACTTGGTTTGTTGATCTTTGGCTGCCTGGCTTGATAAAGGTTTGTGGTCACAGGTCTTCTATGCTGAAAGTTGGATTTCAGTTTTGTGTGAGTTTTATAATGTGTCCATTGCTTTAATTGATCCTCTTGTTGGAGCCATGTTTCCTTTCAGTTAATCAAATTCAATAGGTCGTTGAGTTTTGGAAGCACTCTCTTTTATTGGCAGACTCATTTTAGACTTTTTTTTTTTTAACCAATATTTACTTCAGAAATACTGTACAAACTACAAGTAACAGCAGTTTCATTTGAGTCATCCCATGAGGATCACTACTGCAGACTCATGAGTGACTGTATGTCGTAGCTTGACTTAGAAGATTTTCCCTTCATATAATCACTGGATACTGTTGCTGATGTAACTACGGAACCTGAAGACTTTCGTTCTAGAAGGCATTTTGCTAACTCCAAAGTTAATCCATAATTTTTCCTTAATGTTGAGTGATTCCATAATTGTGTGTGTATATGTATATATATGTATGTATGTTTTGTTTTCCTTTAGTCTATCTCACCTGCAGATGATGGAGTGAACAGGCCAAAACAAAGCCGCAGTGAGAAGAAGGCCCGTAAGGTCAGACCACTTGCTGTGTAAAGAACAAAGTGGACCAAGATAATATTAAACCTTATTAAAGTCCGCTTCCCTTCAAGGCTATTATTCCAGTTTCCATGGCACCACATTCATTCTATTTTAATCAGTGTCACTTTCTGTGCTGCTGTATGTAGGCCATGTCTAAACTGGGTCTGAAGTCGGTCCATGGTGTGACCAGGATCACTATCAGGAAGTCCAAGAGCATCCTTTTTGTCATCAGCAGGCCAGATGTCTTCAAAAGTCCTGCATCAGACATTTACATTGTGTTTGGAGAGGCCAAGGTCAGCTCTCCTCTCTGTCTCTATCTATCTATCTATCTAGTCTGCATGTGTTTTGTTTTTTCTACCTGTCTGTTTTGTCATTTATTTTTATCTCTTTTTACTACTTTTCTTTCATTCTGTCCTGTTTTGTCGTCTTTTTTTTTACACCGTTTTCTTTTTGTCACACTTTTCTTTTTCCCACTGAGCTTTCTTTTTGTCTCTTTTCTTTGTGGAACTTTTTTTGGTAAATTTTTAGTTTTTTCTATTCCACTGTTTTTCATTATGTCATTTTCTTTCCTTTTTGTATTTATGTTGTTTTCCCCGCTGTTTTCACTTTCTTTTTTTTTTTTTTCCTTGTTTCTCATTTTTGTTTCTCTTTTCTTTTTATCCATTTAGTTTTTTGTCACTTTTCTATAATGTGTTTTTCTTTCTTGTCACTTTTTCGTTTTCTTTTTCCTTTGTTTTGAAAGTTTATTTTCCTTTGTAACTTTTTCTTTTTGCTTTTCGTGTCTTTTAAACTGTTGTATTGTCACTGTTATCACTGTTGTATTTTCCCCCAAGTTAATTTGAATTATCTTTTTGTCTCTTCTTTTAACCACTTGTTTTCTTTTTGTTGCTTTATCTTTTTTGTCACTCTTTTCTGTTTGTTAATATTTTTAATGTGTTTCGTTTCTTTTGTAAACATTTTTTTTCTTTTTGAAACTATTGATTGTCACTGCTGTCACTTTTTTCTTTTTGGTACTCTTTTCTGCTTGTCAGTATTTTTACTTTTCGTAACGTATGTATCATCTATTTTTTGTTAATGTCTTTTCTTCTGTAAACATTTTTTTTTCTTTTTGTCATTTTATTTTGTGACACCTCTCTTTATTTATTGTTAATGCTTTCTTTTATTCCAATAGTCATTTTTCCTTTTTGTCTCCTCTTATTTTAATTTTTCTTTCTGTCTTATCTGGCTGGTGGTTTCTCTTTTTATGTCCTTTATTTCTCTGTTCTGTCATTTATTCTTTCTTTACTTACTCATGAAATGATTTGTTTTTTGTTGTTCTCCTCTGCTGTTAGATTGAGGATCTTTCTCAGCAGGCCCACAAAGCGGCTGCAGAGAAATTTAAGGTGCCTATGACCTCGTCTCCTTTAGCTCCACCTGTCCCTCCAAGCCTCACCATCAAGGAGGAGAGTGAAGAAGAGGAGGACGAGGATGAGGAGGAGGTACTCGCTGACGATGGCGTGAGCGCTGTCAGCTCACACCGATCTTTGTGTCACTTTGACTTTGTGTGTGTGTGTGTGTGCCAGGTGGACGAGGGGAGTCTGGAGCAGAGGGACATCGAGCTTGTAATGGCTCAGGCCAATGTGTCTCGAGCCAAGGCCGTCCGAGCGCTGAAGCATAACAAGAACGACATTGTGAACGCCATCATGGTGAGAAAGGAGGGAGTGAAAGAAGAGCAGGTGTGAGCAGTAATAGTGAGTCACAGGCAGCGAGCGTAGGGAGCACATGGTCTGGAAGTTAGAGGACAAACAGAGAGCAAAGGACAAGTCACCGAGCAACCACAGCAACGATGGACAACCCCGGCGTTTAACTTTATGAGTCCACCGTCTGCAGGTTTTCACTCCATTTGATCACATCATCAGGTAACACCTTCCTTTAGTGCAAATCAGTGAAGTCAGTGGGCGGAGTCTGTGGGCGGAGTCCTGCAGAACGTTGCTGCTCCGTCACACCTAAACATTCCATCAATTCTGTGTTCTGCCCGCTAGATGGCAGCAACAACTAATAAAGAGGTTTCTGCAGGAGCTGTTTGCAGTAAAATAAATGAATAATAATACAGTTAAGTGACAGTTAAGTGACCTTAACGTCATTAGGAAAAGTTGGAGTGAAACAAAACAGCTTTTGTTCATAAACATCTGAGATGATAATAATAATAATAATAATAATAATAATAATAATGTGAAGATAATCTAAACAATACATTTACTTCAACCACTTTCACCCAAATCATTTAAAGCACAATATAACATCCAGCAATTTAACATCATAAGCAGGTATGCACATAACTGGTGCTCATGGTGCTTGTACGTGCTAAAAATAAATGATTTGCAGCTTAAAACACAAGGGAAGCACATCATATAGGAGAAAAGCAATGACAGATTGTAGGAAAAGTGTTTCCCCTCTGTGTGCTCTCTGCTGTGTATCAATTAGTTTTAGCACACACAAGCATGATGAGTACCAGTTATGTGCACCTCTGATCATAAGATCAGTTGAAAAATGTAAACAACCACACTTCATTAAAACCAACATATATTTCTAAAATAAAATAAAAAAGCCTTAGAAGATTCCACTAGTGTTTTTTAACAGCTGTTGAAATTTTTAAACGACAGCTAAATTCAATTTATTATGTAGCCACATTAGTCAAGGCTGAGATGCTTCAAGACCATCAGCAGAACCAGATTAGTTAAAAGAATGTACAGTAGTGTTCAGAATAATAGTAGTGCTGTGTGGCTAAAAAGATTAATCCAGGTTTTGAGTAAATTTCTTATTGTTACATGGGAAACAAGGTACCAGTAGATTCAGTAGATTCTCACAAATCCAACAAGACCAAGCATTCATGATATGCACACTTTTAAGGCTATGAAATTGGGCTATTTGTTATGTGTCGGCGCGGGTTGAGGAGCGGACCTGCGTCAGACAGAACCCAGCGCTACAAATAACCAGAAAAGCGGTACCAAAAACAATATATTTATTACACCCGCTGTGCATAAAAAGTGTAAAAACAAATATAGCGTCCTTCTGGTGGAGTGACTGTTGGTACGCTCTCCAGCGCCCGCAAGGATCAAAGCCCGGCGCTCCTGGACCCACTACCACCGCCAAACACCCCCCAGGTGGACACGACAAACTGACTCTGTGAAGCAAAGAAGAGGTGAGGTAAGTCAGCAGTTACAACAATATCTTTCAAAAGACACACGCTATCAGCAACACATTCAGGTCTGTATCTTTTTTAACTTTATGCAAATGAGCAGCTTCTCACAACAGGTGGAGGATCACTTATCCGCATGCCACAGCAGTGAGAAGCGAGCTGCACAATTCTCATCACAATTCAAGTATACTGTGTAACAAAACACCAAGTTACTATCAACAATTAGTCAAACACTTAATTACCTTTAATGTGTGCTGACAGCATGTGTCCTCACCCTTCCTTGCTTCACGGGCTCGATGTGTCAAACACAGGCACGGTCCTCAGCGTCCCCGAGTTCCCGGCAGTTCTGCTTGAATCACACATGACTTAAATGCAGAACGCCATCCAATTATCTGCTTCAGCTGAAAGTCTTTAAGGTTGCATGTGAGCACCCGTCACAGGTGCTACACATGATGTTGATGAGGGTGAGGACTCTTCAGCCAGCACCTTCTCCACAGACAAATCAGTTTCCATGCCACCTGAAGAGCAAAGAAAAGAAAAGAACACCAAAACATCCAGCCACACCCCCCAACACACAACACTATTAGTAAAAAAAAGTAGAAAAGGGGCTGTTCACAATAATAGTAGTGTGGCATTCAGTCAGTGAGTTTGTCAATTTTGTGGAACAAACAGGTGTGAATCAGGTGTCCCCTATTTAAGGATGAAGCCAGCACCTGTTGAACATGCTTTTCTCTTTGAAAGCCTGAGGAAAATCGGACGTTCAAGACATTGTTCAGAAGAACAGCGTAGTTTGATTAAAAAGTTGATTGGAGAGGGGAAAACCTATACGCAGGTGCAAAAAATTATAGGCTGTTCATCTACAATAATCTCCAATGCTTTAAAATGGACAAAAAAAAAAAACAGAGACGTGTGGAAGAAAACGAAAACAACCATCAAAATGGATAGAAGAATAACCAGAATGGCAAAGGCTCACCTCTTGATCAGCTCCAGAATGATCAAAGACAGTCTGGAGTTACATGTAAATGCTGTGACAGTTAGAAGATGCCTGTGTGAAGCTAATTTATTTGCAAGAATCCCCGGCAAAGTCCCTCTGTTAAATAAAAGACGTGCAGAAGAGGTTACAATTTGCCAAAGAACACATCAACTGGCCTAAAGAGAAATGGAGGAATATTTTGTGGACTGATGAGAGTAAAATTGTTCTTTTTGGGTCCAAGGGCCGCATACAGTTTGTGAGACGACCCCCAAACTCTGAATTCAAGCCACAGTTCACAGTAAAGACAGTGAAGCATGGTCGTGCAAGCATCATGATATGGGCATGTTTCTCCTACTATGGTGTTGGGCCTATATATCGCAAACCAGGTATCATGGATCAGTTTGGATATGTCAGAATACTTGAAGAGGTCATGTTGCCTTATGCTGAAGAGGACATGCCCTTGAAATGGGTGTTTCAACAAGACAATGACCCCAAGCACACTAGTAAATGAGCAAAATCTTGGTTCCAAACCAACAAAATTAATGCCTCACAGATGTGAAGAAATCATGAAAAACTGTGGTAATACAACTAAATACTAGTTTAGTGATTCACAGGATTGCTAAAAAAGCAGTTTGAACATAATAGTTTTGAGTTTGTAGTGTCAACAGCAGATGCTACTATTGTTGTGAACACCCCCTTTTCTACTAATAGCCCAATTTCATAGCCTTAAGAGTGTGCATATTATGAATGCTTGGTCTTGTTGGATTTGTGAGAATCTACTGAATCTACTGGTACCTTGTTTCCCATGTAACAATACGAAATATACTCAAAAACTGGATTAATCGTTTTAGTCACATAGCACTACTATTATTCTGAACACTACTGTACATGTAGTATTTGAATGGGCAACTAAAGAAAAACAACTAATGCTCAACAAATAAAACTGTCAAATAGGACAAAGCCCAACTTGTCTTATGTAGGACTTCCTGTCTGTTGCAGAAGTCTTTTGTTTGCATTGAAGAAGTCAAACTTGTAACTTTTGTGTTATTTATTTTGTGTTCAGTAGTCACATTTGTTTTTCACATTATTAATATTAATGGTTTATAAAAATTATGTGACGTATTTATTGGAAATGGGAAGATGCATAGGGTGGGGGTGCAGGCGTCCAAGGTACAGTAAAAGGCATGACAGAAAATGTCTGGGAGTCACCTCTTGAAGTAATGTTACTTGTTCAGCCAAAGGTATGCATAAGTATATGTTCTTGTTAATTTAATTTATTGAGTTAATTTCATGTTGTACTACTTTACCTTTTCTGGGTTTCTAATGCAAGTATATTTCCTGTTTCTCACAGGAGCTGACTATGTGAGAGGAGACTTTGTGCCCCCCCGATCCCCCTGCAGCCTCCAAGCCTGAACACCAGTGACTGTTCTGTATTGCTGCTATGTTGCATCCCCAGTATCTGCTGAATAAAGTCTGTTACACCGTCACATCTGACTGCACTCACATTAATGTCACTGAAAGTAAACAGATTCTACTCTGGTCGACATTCTGTAAATTCACTCACCATATTCATGCTAAACATTTTCCTGAATCCGAGAATCTCAATAAGAGAGTGCATTATTTTGTTCCATTCTCCCTTCAAAACACATTACCGTATTTTCCGGAGTAAAAGTCACTTTTTTTTTTTTTTTTTAACAAGTTTGGAAGGCCCTGCGACTTAGTACTTCAGTGCAACTTCTACAACCCCTGGCAAAAATTATGGAATCACCGGCCTCGGAGGATGTTCATTCAGTTGTTTAATTTTGTAGAAAAAAAGCAGATCACAGACATGACACAAAACTAAAGTCATTTCAAATGACAACTTTCTGGCTTTAAGAAACACTATAAGAAATCAAGAAAAAAAGATTGTGGCAGTCAGTAACGGTTACTTTTTTACACCAAGCAGAGGAAAAAAATATGGAATCACTCAATTCTGAGGAAAAAATTATGGAATCACCCTGTAAATTTTCATCCCCCAAACTAACACCTGCATCAAATCAGATCTACTCGTTGACATTGACCCTATGCCATGACATTGACCCTATGTGTCTTTTTACAAGGAATGTTTTCGCAGTTTTTGCTCTATGGCAAGATGCACTATCATCTTGAAACATCCCCAAACATCCTTTCAATTGTCCAAAATATCAACATAAACTTGTGCATTTATTGATGATGTAATGACAGCCATCTCCCCAGTGCCTTTACCTGACATGCAGCCCCATATCATCAATGACTGTGGAAATGTACATGTTCTCTTCAGGCAGTCATCATTATAAATCTCATTGGAACGGCACCAAACAAAAGTTCCAGCATCATCACCTTGCCCAATGCAGATTCGAGATTCATCACTGAATATGACTTTCATCCAGTCATCCACAGTCCATGAATGCTTTTCCTTAGCCCATTGTAACCTTGTTTTTTTTCTGTTTAGGTGTTAATGATGGCTTTCGTTTAGCTTTTCTGTATGTAAATCCCATTTCCTTTAGGCGGTTTCTTACAGTTCGGTCACAGACGTTGACTCCAGTTTCCTCCCATTCGTTCCTCATTTGTTTTGTTGTGCATTTTTCGATTTTTGAGACATATTGTTTTAAGTTTTCTGTCTTGACGCTTTGATGTCTTCCTTGGTCTACCAGTATGTTTGCCTTTAACAACCTTCCCATGTTGTTTGTATTTGGTCCAGAGTTTAGACACAGCTGACTGTGAATAACCAACATCTTTTGCAACATTGCATGATGATTTACTCTCTTTTAAGAGTTTGATAATCCTCTCCTTTGTTTCAATTGACATCTCTCGTGTTGGAGCCATGATTCATGTCAGTCCACTTGGTGCAACAGCTCTCCAAGGTGTGTTCACTCCATTTTAGATGCAGACTAACGAGCAGATCTGATATGATGCAGGTGTTAGTTTTGGGGATGAAAATTTACAGGGTGATTCCATAATTTATTCCTCAGAATTGAGTGATTCCATATTTTTTTCCTCTGCTTGGTCTAAAAAAGTAACCGTTACTGACTGCCACAATCTTTTTTTCTTGATTTCTTATAGTGTTTCTTAAAGCCAGAAAGTTGCCATTTGAAATGACTTTAGTTTTGTGTCATCTGTGATCTGCTTTTTTTCTACAAAATTAAACAACTGAATGAACATCCTCAGAGGCTGGTGATTCCATAATTTTTGCCAGGGGTTGTATACCGAAAAATCACATGTGTTAATAATGGTTTGACTTTCACAGAAATCAAAATAAATGACAGTAAAAAGTAAATGGTAAATAGTATACAAATAATGAATGTTTATGAATTCAATGGTACGAATATTTCATGAGGTGAAAGCTGGAACATACCATTCAACTAGGCGAAGACACCCTTCAATGCAATAAAGGGTATCTTGCATCTAACGAAAGTATGGAACACAACATATTTGTCTCAGTTAGCAATTATACAGTACATTTAAAGTAAAAAAAAAAAAAACTAATTTGCTTACCTTTTTGAAAGTCATATTTGAAAGTAGATTTCTGTGACAGTCTAAAAGGCTCCCATTAACCCATTTCTCATGCAGGAAAACCATCAATAATATGAAAGGTGGAGCAGGCAAAGAATCCAGAAGCATGAAGCCATGACAGTATATACACACACACACTCCTAGGCAGATTCAACAAGCATGGAGAAACAGCTGAAATACTCACTCCAAGTCACCAAAGGCAAGTGCATGATAAGGGGATACAAATGAAATGAATTTAAATTAACCGGGGCAGTTACCTGTCACCAAACACTGAACCACAGTCAAACATCACATTTTCATGGAAAAAAGTGAATACCTATGGGTACCAAATGCAACTGTGACTTTTATTGAGATTTATTGTGTAAAACAGATTAAAATAGAACACAACTGTCTGCAGAGCAGCATTAATAAAAATGCACGTGGAGTCAGTGGTTTTAAATTCAAAGTATGTCATGGTCGAGTGCATAGATGACATGTCAATCAATATACTCTCACAGGAAATAAATACGACATCCAGACAGGTTTACGATAAACCAGTCACTGAAAATGATTTGTTAGCAATTAATTGCACAGTACAGTTTTTTCCCCAGAGAATTACTTTATTATCAGATGTGAAGTTACCATAAATCTGAGATTTTTACTTTGGCTTTGTGTGTTTAACTTGATGGGTTGTTTTAAAACAAAACAAGTGCACTTACCATTAGCATATGTCATGCTAACCATGATTAATGCTAATAGCATCAGAGAGTTTGTGACAACCAATTATTCAAAACACCGAATAATTTCCTCAAGAAATTGTGCTCCTTAGTGCTTTGAGTATTTTGAGCAAATTATTGTTTGAAGCAATGAAAAGTCACTAATTTTGTTGAATCACTTGCTTCGTTTAGTGTTTTGAGCATGCTGAAAAACAGAATTTTTTCAAAAATATTTGTTTGAATGTGTTGACAGTTTCTTAACAGTGCATCGTTTTCTGACGCAAACAGCTGAATTTCTGTGTAACTCTAATAAGTTTGCCATTTTGTACTCATATTTTGTGAAAGTTAGCGAGAAATAAAACATTTATAAATCTACAAATGCTGCTTTTGTAACCAGATAAGACCTCTGAAGTGATTTACAAGAGATTGTAAGGTGATGTTAGCATGCTAACTGGTGATGCAGAAATGGTACTGCGAAAAATGTTGGACTGAAATAAGCCAAGCGAACTTTGGTTTGGTTAAGTAGTCAAACAAGTAAAAATTCAGTGTCTGGTTTTCCCACCCTTTATAATCTGTCATTAAACATCGTGCACGTTAATGCCAAGGAACCACGAGCTGGCCACACCCAGTAACGCCCATCAAGAGACGAATGCCAACTGCTTGTTGTCCTGATTTGTAGCTAATGTAACCGTAGGGTAACACAGCTCATCAAGTCAAACACGTCAAAGATTAGCATCAGCCACAGTTGTACATGTACATGTTGAAATCTGGTACTTCCCTGCCTCCACCAAAAAAACAAACAAAAAAAAAACACATCAACACTGAATCATATACACAAAACAAACCACCCAAAGTGTTCTCCCTCCTGTGCATTCTTCATGGTGGTGCAGGCAAAACATCAGTCTTCTGTACAAACAGGGCTCCATTTAAGCCTTCTCCTTTAGGATGTGGCGGGAAGGACATTGTTCTCAAAGTGCCCCTGGTTGGTGATATTTCCAGCCGGAAAGTACCTGGCTACCACAAAAGAAGAACCGTCTGACGCAGTGGCTTTACCGACTCCCAGTTCCTTACTGCTCTTCCAAACCATGGCTGTGAAATGACCTGAGTGTGAGCCAAAACAGATGGGAAGTATATAAAAGCAAAGCAGAAGGTGGAGTAAGAGTGGAGAGAGAAGAAAAAACCACTTAGGATTGTAGACAAGGTTGAACTTCTCTTCCTGTAAATAATTACATACGTAGGATGTTAATAGTGCTCCCACTCAGTCTCAGTGAGAGACGACAAACTTATCCCTTTTATCAAGACAGTGTTGCATTAATCACAGTGAGTCATCACCATTAGGTGAGTGATGTTCTTCCCATATGACTGTTGTGTAACCCACTTGTAGGAATACTGGCTGATTCAAAGGGATAAGGCAAGCACAGGACTGTACTTTTCGCTGTTTTCCCACAGGAGCTCACCGAGTCAAACCCATACAGACTGAGGTGTGACAGGATGAGGACAACATTTTTTCCGATGCCCAAATAAAACAGTCATTGAGAAAGAACTTGATGGGACACAAAATCAAAACCTGAGAAGACGTGAGGATTAACTGAGTTGTGAGTGTTTTACATATTTAGACACAACTGTCACAATTATTAACCCTCTGAGGTTGAGGGATGTTTTCTAGATTTTTCCCCACACCTTCTGTAATTTGCCTCTTATGGTAGATGTTTTATTGTACAATGCCCATGTGTTGCATATCTAAATGTTCAGAACACTGGATGTCAAAAAAAAAAATGGCTCTAAATCTTAAAATAAAAAACATTTTTAGAAAATTATTCAAATCTTTATTGAAAATACAACTTTGTGTGGATGAACTGTTTTGTTGCTAGTGAAGCAGCAGGACCTTCGTGGCTGGGACGACGGTGGGGGATCAAACCCACGCGGCTGGCACAAAAGACCGTTCCTCTACCAGGTCAGCCAAAGGGGAACTCCCCGTTAGCCAAGCTAGCGGGAACGTCTTTTCAATTGGGACCCGGGACTTTCATCCCGCTACACATCTCCCCACCATTTTTGACTTTGTCCCGAAGTCACAGGTGCATGTTAGCACACTCTGTGACCCACATCCTGTTCGTGACGCCAGACTGAAGCAGCAGGACCTTCGTGGCCGGGACGACGGTGGGGGATCGAACCCACGCGGCTCGCACAAAAGACCGTTCCTCTACCAGGTCAGCCAAAGGGGAACTCCCCATTAGCCAAGCTAGCGGGAACGTCTTTTCAATTGGGACCTGGGACTTTCATCCCGCTACACTAGGAATGGGTTCACCACAGTCTTTTGTTCATAAAAGTAGTTTAGTATGAAGGAAACTGTATATCATTGTAAATAAATAGTAACAATTAATAAATTGTATTTATTTTAATAAAGAACTTCACAAACCAAATCACACAAATGAATATAAAAGGTAAAATCATTTCAAATAAATTACATAAAAACAAAATCAAAACACTAAATTTGCCACCATCAAGAGTTGTAGGCAGCTAAGAAAAAAAACTGCATTTTTCAATCTAGATTTTAAAATGTCAACAGAATGCGACTGCCTAATGTCAACCAGCAGTTTTTTTTTTTCCTACAGCCACGGTGCATGAAATGCAAATAATTTTTCTATCTTTCTATAATAACGTTGCTCTGTTCTTTGTTATTTTCTATGTTCTGTAAAGTGTCTTTTAGCACTGTGCAAAGCGCTACATAAATATAATGCTTTATTGCTATGAGTATTATAATTAGGTGCCAAGAGCTGCAGAGAGCTCTGTATACAGTCCTCTGTCAGGGCTTTTAGTTGGAAAACTTTAATGAGCAAGTTTGTACATGTGTAAATATGGTTTGGGGCAGTGATGTAATGTTATTTTTGCAAATTTATTAAAAATAAAAAAACTAACAAATCACAAGTACATAAATATTCACACCCTTTGCTCAATACTTTGTTGATGTACCTTACCTGCAATTACAGCCTCAAGTCTTTTGAATTCAATGCCACTTGAGTGGTGCTGCAAACAGAAAAAGGCAAAACTGCCCAAAGATAGATGCACGATGCTTGTGGCATCATATTCAATCAAATTCAGGTCTGGGCTCTATCTGGGCCACTCAAGGATATTCACAGAGTTGTCCTGAAGCCACTCCTTTGACATCTTGGCTGTGTGTTTTGGGTCATTTTCCTGCTGAAAGATGAACCGTCGCCCCAGTCTGAGGTCAAGAGCACTCTGGAGCAGGTTTTCATCCAGGATGTCTCTGTACATTGCTGCATACATCTTTCCCTCAATCTTGACTAGTCTCCCAGTTCCTGCCACTGAAAAACATTTCCACAGCATGATGCTGCCACCACCATGCTTCACTGTAGGGATGGTGCCTGGTTTCCTCCAAACAGGATGCCTGACATTCACACAAAAGAGTTCAATTTTTGTCTCTTCAGACCAGAGAATTTTGTTTCTCATGGTCTGAGAGACCTCCAGGTGTCTTTTGCAAACTCCAGGTGAGCTGCCATGTGCCTTTTACTAAGGAGTGGCTTCCATCTGGCCACTCTACCATACAGACCTGACTGGTGGATTCCTGCAGAGATAGATGGTTGTCCTTCTGGAAGTTTCTCCTCTCTCCACAGAGGAATGCTGGAGCTCTGACAGAGTGACCATTGGGTTCTTGGTCACCTCCCTGAGTAAGGCCCTTCTCCCCGATCGCTCAGTTTAGACAGTCGGCCAGCTCTAGGAAGAGCCTTGGTGGATCTAGCTTTATTTAGGTGAACTGTATCCACCACTGGTTTAAAAAACAAAAAACAAAAAACAAAAAAAAAAACCAAACAACTCCCCCCCGCCAAAAAAAAAAGCCAAACATTTAATTTTGAGAAAATCCTGAGGTTCATATAAATTTGAACATTATACACAATCAAACTGTGTATCTGTAAGACCATCTTGTCTTTGTGTTTCAAACATTCACATGATTAGCTTTTGTGTTCTTTGTGCTTTTGAAGGGCCTTTCATTTTTAAAGTAATTTTCAATGGTTTTCTTCTTCACAAGTCTGATGGCACTTCTCTGCAACCCTGAAACCAACAGTACAACCCTCTCCATGCTTTACAGTTAGGCAGAAATGTGTAAACACAAATAAAAAGAGGGAGATGGAGGTCATGTGCTTTGTCTCTGTCTCACCGGTGCCAGAGGAGAATCCAGGACGGCTGAAGTTGTACTGTTTTACTTCATCGTACCAGCGGTCGGCCACATCCTTGCCTAAATGTGCATAGAGCAAATTTCCTTTTAGATGATGGAGTTACAGTTCCATTCAGCACTTTGAGAGTAGAACAGGAAAAACTGCACAGAGAAGTAAAACTACACTGCACGATGTGTCATCTGGTGCATCGCTGGTAGAGACATGAGTCATGGACCGACTCCTGATCAGTGAAGAGCAAACCGATGACAGCTGTTCATCATCAACTCAATCAACTTTTTTCTTCTATAGCGCCAAATCACAACAAACAGTTGCCCCAAGGCGCTCCATATTGTAAGGCAAGGCCATACAATAATTATGAAAAACCCCAACGGTCAAAACGACCCCCTATGAGCAAGCACTTGGCAACAGTGGGAAGGAAAAACTCCCTTTTAACAGGAAGAAACCTCCAGCAGAACCAGGCTCAGGGAGGGGCAGTCTTCTGCTGAGACTGGTTGGGGCTGAGGGAAAAAAACAGGAAAAAGACATGCCGTGAAGGGGGGCAGAGATCGATCACTAATGATTAAATGCAGAGTGATGCATACGGAGCAAAAAGAGAAAGAAACAGTGCATCATGGGAACCCCCCCACAATCTACGTCTAAAGCAGCATAACCAAGGGATGGTCCAGGGTCACCCGATCCAGCCCTAACTATAAGCCTTAGCGAAAAGGAAAGTTTTAAGCCTAATCTTAAAAGTAGAGAGGGTATCTGTCTCCCTGATCTGAATTGGGAGCTGGTTCCACAGGAGAGGAGCCTGAAAGCTGAAGGCTCTGCCTCCCATTCTACTCTTACAAACCCTAGGAACTACAAGTAAGCCCGCAGTCTGAGAGCGAAGCGCTCTAATGGGGTAATATGGTACTACGAGGTCCCTAAGATAAGATGGGACCTGATTATTCAAAACCTTATAAGTAAGAAGAAGAATTTTAAATTCTATTCTAGAATTAACAGGAAGCCAATGAAGAGAGGCCAACACGGGTGAGATATGCTCTCTCCTGCTAGTCCCTGTCAGTACTCTAGCTGCAGCATTCTGAACCAACTGAAGGCTTTTTAGGGAACTTTTAGGACAACCTGATAATAATGAATTACAATAGTCCAGCCTAGAGGAAATAAATGCATGAATTAGTTTTTCAGCATCACTCTGAGACAAGACCTTTCTGATTTTAGAGATATTGCGTAAATGCAAAAAGGCAGTCCTACATATTTGTTTAATATGCGCTTTGAATGACATATCCTGATCAAAAATGACTCCAAGATTTCTCACAGTATTACTAGAGATCAGGGAAATGCCATCCAGAGTAACGATCTGGTTAGACACCATGCTTCTAAGATTTGTGGGGCCAAGTACAATAACTTCAGTTTTATCTGAGTTTAAAAGCAGGAAATTAGAGGTCATCCATGTCTTTATGTTTGTAAGACAATCCTGCAGTTTAGCTAATTGGTGTGTATCCTCTGGCTTCATGGATAGATAAAGCTGGGTATCATCTGCGTAACAATGAAAATTTAAGCAATACCGTCTACTAATACTGCCTAAGGGAAGCATGTATAAAGTGAATAAAATTGGTCCTAGCACAGAACCTTGTGGAACTCCATAATTAACTTTAGTCTGTGAAGAAGATTCCCCATTTACATGAACAAACTGTAATCTATTAGACAAATATGATTCAAACCACCGCAGCGCAGTGCCTTTAATACCTATGACATGCTCTAATCTCTGTAATAAAATTTTATGGTCAACAGTATCAAAAGCAGCACTGAGGTCCAACAGAACAAGCACAGAGATAAGTCCACTGTCCGAAGCCATAAGAAGATCATTTGTAACCTTCACTAATGCTGTTTCTGTACTATGATGAATTCTAAAACCTGACTGAAACTCTTCAAATAGACCATTCCTCTGCAGGTGATCAGTTAACTGTTTTACAACTACCCTCTCAAGAATCTTTGAGAGAAAAGGAAGGTTGGAAATTGGCCTATAATTAGCTAAGATAGCTGGGTCAAGTGATGGCTTTTTAAGTAATGGTTTAATTACTGCCACCTTAAAGGCCTGTGGTACATAACCAACTAACAAAGATAGATTGATCATATTTAAGATTGAAGCATTAAATAATGGTAGGACTTCCTTGAGCAGCCTGGCAGGAATGGGGTCCAATAAACATGCCGATGGTTTGGACGAAGCAACCAATGAAAATAACTCAGACAGAACAACCGGAGAGAAAGAGTCTAACCAAATACCGGCATCACTGAAAGCAGCCAAAGATAACGATACATCTTTGGGATGGTTATGAATAATTTTTTCTCTAATAGTCAAAATTTTGTTAGCAAAGAAAGTCATGAAGTCATTACTAGTTAAAGTTAATGGAATACTCAGCTCAATAGAGCTCTGACTCTTTGTCAGCCTAGCTACAGTGCTGAAAAGAAACCTGAGGTTATTCTTATTTTCTTCAATTAGTGATGAGTAGAAATATGTCCTAGCTTTACGGAGGGCTTTTTTATAGAGCAACAAACTCTTTTTCCAGGCTAAGTGAAGATCTTCTAAGTTAGTGAGACGCCATTTCCTCTCCAACTTACGGGTTATCTGCTTTAAGCTACGAGTTTGTGAGTTATACCACGGAGTCAGACACTTCTGATTTAAAGCTCTCTTTTTCAGAGGAGCTACAGCATCCAAAGTTGTCTTCAAAGAGGATGTAAAACTATTGACGAGATACTCTATCTCACTTACAGAGTTTAGGTAGCTACTCTGCTCTGTGTTGGTATATGACATTAGAGAACATAACGAAGGAATCATATCCTTAAACCTAGTTACAGCGCTTTCTGAAAGACTTCTAGTGTAATGAAACTTATTCCCCACTGCAGGGTAGTCCATCAGGGTAAATGTAAATGTTATTAAAAAATGATCAGACAGAAGGGAGTTTTCAGGGAATACTGTTAAATCTTCTATTTCCATACCATAAGTCAGAACAAGATCTAAGATATGATTAAAGTGGTGGGTGGACTCATTTACTTTTTGAGCAAAGCCGATAGAGTCTAATAATAGATTAAATGCAGTGTTGAGGCTGTCATTCTCAGCATCTGTGTGGATATTAAAATCGCCCACTATAATTATCTTATCTGAGCTAAGCACTAAGTCAGACAAAAGGTCTGAAAATTCACAGAGAAACTCACAGTAACGACCAGGTGGACAATAGATAATAACAAATAAAACTGGTTTTTGGGACTTCCAATTTGGATGGACAAGACTAAGAGACAAGCTTTCAAATGAATTAAAGCTCTGTCTAGGTTTTTGATTAATTAATAAGCTGGAATGGAAGATTGCTGCTAATCCTCCGCCGCGGCCCGTGCTACGAACATTCTGACAGTTAGTGTGACTCGGGGGTGTTGACTCATTTAAACTAACATATTCATCCTGCTGTAACCAGGTTTCTGTTAGGCAGAATAAATCAATACGTTGATCAATTATTATATCATTTACCAACAGGGACTTAGAAGAGAGAGACCTAATGTTTAATAGACCACATTTAACTGTTTTAGTCTGTGGTGCAATTGAAGGTGCTATATTATTTTTTCTTTTTGAATTTTTATGCTTAAATAGATTTTTGCTGGTTATTGGTGGTCTGGGAGCAGGCACCGTCTCTACGGGGATGGGGTAATGAGGGGATGGCAGGGGGAGAGAAGCTGCAGAGAGGTGTATAAGACCACAGCTCTGCCTCCTGGTCCCAACGCTGGACAGTCACAGTTTGGAGGATCCAAGAAAATTGGCCAGATTTCTAGAAATGAGAACTGCTCCATCTAAAGTGGGATGGATGCCGTCTCTCCTAACAAGACCAGGTTTTCCCCAGAAGCTTTGCCAATTATCAATGAAGCCCACCTCATTTTTTGGACACCACTCAGACAGCCAGCAATTCAAGGAGAACATGCGGCTATCATGGGACTGTATGCACAGAGGAGCTACTTCTGATTTACAACATGACGCTTCTCCATCAGAATATTATGTTGGTATAAATATACAGTGTGCAGTGGCGGTGCCAGGAAATTTTTGTTGGGGGGGCTGGGGTAAAAGTTGGAGGGGCTCCACAAAATGTCCTCGAAATGAACAATATATAGTAAATTGCTTTATAAATACCAAGGTATATGTTTTATGGCCCAGTCACACAGCACTTAACGAAGGGTGATGAAGACCTGACGAAACAAGAAATCTGGACCTTCGTTGACTGTCGTTGGCATCGTTTAACCTTCGCGCAGCCTCGTTCCTGCAGCGGGTGCTTCGTCAGGATTTTTAAACTGTTGAAAATTTTGAACGAAGGGCAACAAAAACCTCAGTTCGTCTGTGTCTCGTTTTGCTGTCATTCTTGACGTTTTTTTAAGCGTTTGTGTAGTTATGGTAACGTTAGTTTAATTTGACTTTGTTGGAGCAGCTGAATGTTTTCACACAGTGCAGAAGCCGGTTTGTGCGCACCGAGGCTGCTGCTGCATTCATGCACATCGGAAATTACAGGGCAAACTCAGCCTGCTTGCTTGGATTTTTTATCTGTTTGGGGGGGCAGCTTCAGTGGGCTCAGGCACCTTACATAGGCCAAAATTAATCTTTTGTGTGGATATAATTAATTATTTTGCCACAAGCAACTGTTGAATTTGAAAAACAAAGTTGTGTAATTTCCGACGGTACTTGAATGCAGCATCAGCGGCAGCAGGAGCTCCTGCATGCGCTTATTATTTTTATTAAATATAATCTGAGTGTAGGAATGACAATCCAGTCCTCCTGTACATGTGGCAACAGGTAGATGAATCAAAATGATGATATAAAGAGCTGTTCTGGAAGGAAGAATTCACGTTGTGGATCAGTGTTCAGCTGGTGGAAATAACCGCACATGTGAGTCAATGCGCGCGTTCACACGCACTGATTACTGTTCTGATATATTCAAACATCTTTACACTTATATTTATTCTCTCTTTTGACAGTTTCCTGTTATAAATAAATATGGCTTAGAACATAATACTGTGATACAGCAGTGACCACGGCACACTTTTTTTTTTTGTTTTTTTGTTTTTTTAAATTGGAGGAAAACGGAGCACGCAGCATCAACAGACAGTGTGGATTCTGATGATGGACATGATCCCTCTTTTGTTCTGGATGAGGAACCAGAGCAGGTGGTCCACCGATGTGCGCACAGATCTCCACAGATTCTGTTTGCAGTTTCCAGGACTCAGGTGCTATGAGCTCCGTCCCAGCGCCGAGTCCTGGAACGCAGAGACGCAGACACACACTGCTCCAGCTGTGGCTCCAGGTGCGTTTCGTCAAGATCGTGAGCTTCGGTTTTGTTAATTTCCTCTTTTGTCCCTTTTGCACTCTTGCTTCGCAGACTGTTCGATGATAAAAGCTCTTTTGTCCACCTTTTCTCAATGAATGACATTTTTTTTTTCTTTCCCTTCGTTCAGGAACCGTCGTGTGCCGTGTGACTGGGCCATAGTCACCCGTGCTCCTCTAAAATGTGGTATCAATGCACACACACTTAGAATGATTGCATTCATCACTTTGCTCAGTTACACAATATTGAGACATTCTCAGCGCAAAACTGCAGTTGAGATCCACAAATATGTCAGTCCCTATTCACATTAATGGCAGAATTATTGGGGGGGCTTGGCTCATTATTGGGGGGCTTAAGCCCCCCCAAGCCCCCCTTGGTGCCGCCACTGACAGTGTCAGGACAACCATAAGGGTGAAATTGTGTGTGAGCATCAGTGACAAACGGAATAAATAGAACATTACCCCATGAATAAACATCACCATGATGAAAACATTTCAGATTTTAGAAGTCAACCAAAGCACATTTATCACAAATATGTAGTCATGTACAAATAGGCCACATTGTACTGAATTACAATTCTGTGACATACAGTGCTTTGTAAGACTTGAAAGCTTTACACAAAAAACAACTGGCATATAGTGAATTTGAATGAAACATAGGTGCTACAAATAAAGCACTAAAATGTACATTTCATGTTGGAAAAAGTAAAACATATTTGTGTTTGTGTTTTTTTTTTCCAATTTCCAATAAAACTAGGCTTTAATTTATCAAATTGGTGATCATCTTGTTACAGAGGGATCATTGGCAACTGCACAACGACAAAGAAATCTTTATTTGAAAATTAGGGTTGTAACCCAAGGGTTTCTTGATAAATTATTTTAGTTAATTTTATTTGACATAGAAATGAAGCGGCCCTTCACACATAGCACGAATGAGGCCAAATGGTGCAAGAAGGAGGAATCACACGCCATTCGTGAAAAATCGGAGCCGCCTCTAATGCTTCGCCACAACCATTCGTGCACAGCAGCGGCCAAAACACAGAGAGTGCCCTGTGAGTGCCCATTCAATCCCCCTCTCGGCAGGTGTCAGCCAAATTCCAGGTGCCACACACAAACATCCAATACCACTTGCGGAGCACTTAGAAAACGTGGTGCCATTCAAGGGCGCAATTTAGAACTAGAAATTGGGGGGACAAAGTGCGAGGCCCCCAGAAGCCAGCAGTTTCTAGATAAGCTCAGATGCATTCTGAGCATCCAGAACAGTAATTTTAATGTTTTGAGAAGACCATAAAGTGGACACCATTTGACTTTTGCAATTTAAAACTGTGGATATAAGTACTTTATTCTGAGAATAGCCAGCATTGATTTTATTAACATCCTGGTGTAAATAAGGTATCACCACATGTGTAGAACTCAAAAAGAATGATAGGTTGAGTTTTCATTTAAAAAACAACTGCAATGTGGTAAAATGTATTCAGAAATATGAAAGAACAGGCTCTTAATAATTATTAACTATCATATACTGTATTTTTTTTTCTCAAGATTTGTTTTTGCATAAGTTTGAAAAAACAGATCATAAGTTTAGGATAAATTGCTTATCATGAATTTAATTTTTGAAGTGGCACTAATGACAACACTCATACTGAACATAATTTTGCTTGCATAGACTGATTTTGGAGATCAAGCCATAATTGCAGATGGGCTTTCTGAGGTCCCACATAGCTTTTCTGATTTCCTTTTTTAACTTTCAGAATTTAGTAAATTAGCATATGGTCCATTGATACTTATGTGTAGACACTAGTCAATCAATCAATCAATCAATTTTTTTTATATAGCGCCAAATCACAACAAACAGTTGCCCCAAGGCGCTTTATATTGTAAGGCAAAGCCATACAATAATTATGTAAAACCCCAACGGTCAAAACGACCCCCTGTGAGCAAGCACTTGGCTACAGTGGGAAGGAAAAACTCCCTTTTAACAGGAAGAAACCTCCAGCAGAACCAGGCTCAGGGAGGGGCAGTCTTCTGCTGGGACTGAGGCAACTATTTTTGGTTTCAAATCTGGGCAAATGCAGTCCCAGAAAGTTCTGAATGTGACAAACATGAAACAAGTGTTGTAAACAAGTCAATGCTGCAAAAAATACAAACTTGCAGAAACAAAGATACTATTCTGACATGGCTTTGCACATAAGACTGACATAGCATGTTTCAAGTACACACACATATGTCAGAAGGTGGGGGGGGGACATACCATATTCTGTACCCCCTGGTTGAAAAGGTGTGGGGGGGGACATGTCCCCCCCGTCCCCCACCAAATTGCGCCCATGGTGCCATTCACAGCCAACACAAGAATAGAGAGCAGGCGACCACTTTCGAGCTGGATGTGAAAATTATCTCGCAGGTCCAGAGATCTCAATAGCTGCTGTGTGAAGGCACGCCCACCTGTCCATTCAGCCCACAGAACAAAATGTCACTCCCTGTTTCTGTGTTATGTGATCATGTGGTTATTTGTTTTGAAAATGTGTATGTAGCTATTGTAGTAATTATTTATATACCCGGCTGGACATAAGACATAATAAGCGTGCACTGCTTCATTCATGTCGTGTCATACATCTATGAAAATGGGTCATATACAGAGGGATCATACTTGTATTGTCTGCTCAATAAGAGGGATTACATATTGGAAATTGCGGTGTTTTTTTATGGTGTGTGCTTTTTATTTTTCTCCACAGCAGCAGCGCAATGTCATGCCACACGCTGCAGCTGCTCACACTATGTTCGTGCACATGCACGCCTGCCCGACCGTGTGTCCCCCCTCTGTTTTCGAGGTTCACTCATTCGGGCTGTTTCGCCATTATTTGTCCCGATTCATATTTATTCGTGCTATGTGTAAAGGGGCCCTAAATGTCAGTATGAAACCTTTACATAAATTTTTATTTATAACGCACTTTACATTTGAAAGCAAATCTCAAAGTGCACAGTACAGAGGACAATAAAAAAAGCAATAAAACAAAATGGCAATAAAATTGAACAACAGAATGAGTCAAAAGACACAACCAACAGATAAAATCAAACAGAGTCAGCCAGGGAAGGCCTTTCAAAAAAGGAAGATTTTTAGCCTTTTTTTTAAAAGCATCCACCATCTGTGGAGCCCTAAGATGGTCAGAGAGGGCATTCCACAGACGGGGAGCAGCAGCCTCGAAGGCCCTGTCACCCATGGTGTTAAGCCGAGTCCTGGGTGGGTGCAGGCAGCCTGACTGGGTTCTAGCTGATATATGTGGGTTGAGTTCGGTAAGGGAGGTGGGGGCTACACCATACAGATAGTGATGGGTGTGAAGGAGGATTTTGAATTCAATATGGAGGTGAATGGGGAGCCAGTGCAGAATGCGAAGGATGGGGGTGATGTGCTCATATTTACGCACTCTCATCAGGACCCGGGCAGCACTATTTTGGATGTATTGGAGGCTCTTGCCCAGGATCCCGATGAGTAGTGCGTTACAATAGTCCAACCTGGAGGAGACAAAGGCATGGACGAGCTTCTCTGCAGCAGGGCGGGAGAGAAATGGCCGGAGTTTGGCGATATTACGGCGGTGATAAAAGGAAGTTTTGCAAATATGATTGATATGATTATCAAAGCTAAGATGGGAGTCAAACCGGACCCCCATATTGGTCACGGAAGGACGGAAGGAAAAGTTGTGGCCGAGAAAAAAATAAACTTGTAAATATAACAACATCGGTAAAAAAAATAAAATAAAAGTTGACATTGCCAAACAAGTTTTTGCAAGCACAAGTGAATGCAAGTCAAGCCGGAAGTCATCCCAGTCTTTACACACACAGGAAAGTATTCATAGCACTTCACGTTTTCCGCATTTTATGTTACATTCCAAAATGGAGTAAATTAATTTTTCCCCTCAAACGTCTACTCACAAATCAAATCAATTTTATTTATATAGCGCCAAATCACAACAAACAGTTGCCCCAAGGCGCTTTATATTGCAAGGCAAAGCCATACAATAATTACGGAAAAACCCCAACGGTCAAAACGACCCCCTGGGAAGTGGGAAGTGGGAAGGAAAAACTCCCTTTTAACAGGAAGAAACCTCCAGCAGAACCAGGCTCAGGGAGGGGCAGTCTTCTGCTGGGACTAGTTGGGGCTGAGGGAGAGAATCAGGAAAAAGACATGCTGTGGAGGGGAGCAGAGATCAATCACTAATGATTAAATGCAGAGTGGTGCATACAGAGCAAAAAGAGAAAGAAACACTCAGTGCATCATGGGAACCCCCCAGCAGTCTAAGTCTATAGCAGCATAACTAAGAGTTGGTTCAGGGTCACCTGATCCAGCCCTAACTATAAGCTTTAGCAAAAAGGAAAGTTTTAAGCCTAATCTTAAATGTAGAGAGGGTGTCTGTCTCCCTGATCCGAATTGGGAGCTGGTTCCACAGGAGAGGAGCCTGAAAGCTGAAGGCTCTGCCTCCCATTCTACTCTTACAAACCCTAGGAACTACAAGTAAGCCTGCAGTCTGACAGCGAAGTGCTCTATTGGGGTGATATGGTACTATGAGGTCCCTAAGATAAGATGGGACCTGATTATTCAAAACCTTATAAGAAGAAGAATTTTAAATTCTATTCTAGAATTAACAGGAAGCCAATGAAGAGAGGCCAATATGGGTGAGATATGCTCTCTCCTAGTCCCTGTGAGTACTCTAACTGCAGCATTTTGAATTAACTGAAGGCTTTTCAGGGAACTTTTAGGACAACCTGATAAGAATGAATTACAATAGTCCAGCCTAGAGGAAATAAATGCATGAATTAGTTTTTCAGCATCACTCTGAGACAAGACCTTTCTAATTTTAGAGATATTGCGCAAATGCAAAAAAGCAGTCCTACATATTTGTTTAATATGCGCATTAAATGACATATCCTGATCAAAAATGACTCCAAGATTTCTCACAGTATTACTAGAGGTCAGGGTAATGCCATCCAGAGTAAGGATCTGGTTAGACACCATGTTTCTAAGATTTGTGAGGCCAAGTACAATAACTTCAGTTTAAAAGCAGGAAATTAGAGGTCAACCATGTCTTTATGTCTGTAAGACGATCCTGCAGTTTAGCTAATTGGTGTGTGTCCTCTGGCTTCATGGATAGATAAAGCTGGGTATCATCTGCGTAACAATGAAAATTTAAGTAATGCTGTCTAATAATACTGCCTAAGGGAAGCATGTATAAAGTGAATAAAATTGGTCCTAGCACAGAACCTTGTGGAACTCCATAATTAACCTTAGTCTGTGAAGAAGATTCCCCATTTACATGAAGAAATTATAATCTATTAGATAAATATGATTCAAACCACCGCAGCACAGTGCCTTTAATACCTATGGCATGCTCTAATCTCTGTAATAAAATTTTATGGTCAACAGTATCAAAAGCAGCACTGAGGTCTAACAGAACAAGCAAGAACAAGTCCACTGTCTGAGGCCATAAGAAGATCATTTGTAACCTTCACTAATGCTGTTTCTGTACTATGATGAATTCTAAAACCTGACTGAAACTCTACAAATAGACCATTCCTCTGCAGATGATCAGTTAGCTGTTTTACAACTACCCTTTCAAGAATTTGAGATAAAAGGAAGGTTGGAGATTGGCCTATAATTAGCTAAGATAGCTGGGTCAAGTGATGGCTTTTTAAGTAATTGTTTAATTACTGCCACTTAAAAGCCTGTGGTACATAGCCAACTAATAAAGATAGATTGATTATATTTAAGATCGAAGCATTAAATAATGGTAGGGCTTCCTTGAGCAGCCTGGTAGGAATGGCAAACCAAACATCCAAACCAATGACATCAACATGTCTATTAGACATGTTGATGGTTTGGAGGAAGTAACTAATGAAAATAACTCAGACAGAACAACCGGAGAGAAAGAGTCTAACCAAATACCGGCATCACTGAAAGCAGCCAAAGAGAACGATATGTCTTTGGGATGGTTATGAGTAATTTTTTCTCTGATAGTTAAAATTTTATTAGCAAAGAAAGTCATGAAGTCATTACTAGTTAAAGTTAAAGGAATACTCGGCTCAATAGAGCTCTGACTCTGTCAGCCTGGCTACAGTGCTGAAAAGACACCTGGGGTTGTTCTTATTTTCTTCAATTAGTGATGAGTAGTAAGATGTCCTAGCTTTATGGAGGGCTTTTTTTATAGAGCAACAGACTTTTTCCAGGCTAAGTGAAGATCTTCTAAATTAGTGAGACGCCATTTCCTCTCCAACTTACGGGTTATCTGCTTTAAGCTGCGAGTTTGTGAGTTATACCACGGAGTCAGGCACTTCTGATTTAAGGCTCTCTTTTTCAGAGGAGCTACAGCATCCAAAGTTGTCCTCAATGAGGATATAAAACTATTGACGAGATAATCTATCTCACTCACAGAGTTTAGGTAGCTACTCTGCCCTGTGTTGGTATATGGCATTGGAGAACATAAAGAAGGAATCATATCCTTAAACCTAGTTACAGCGCTTTCTGAAAGACTTCTACTGAAACTTATTCCCCACTGCTGGGTAGTCCATCAGAGTAAATGTTATTAAGAAATGATCAGACAGAAGGGGGTTTTCAGGGAATACTGTTAAGTCTTCAATTTCCATACCATAACTCAGAACAAGATCTAAGGTATGATTAAAGTGGTGGGTGGACTCATTTACATTTTGAGCAAAGCCAATCGAGTCTACAATAGATCAAATGCAGTGTTGAGGCTGTCATTCTCAGCATCTGTGTGGATGTTAAAATCGCCCACTATAATTATCTTATCTGAGCTAAGCACTAAGTCAGACAAAAGGTCCGAAAATTCACAGAGGAACTCACAGTAACGACTAGGTGGACGATAGATAACAAATAAAACTGGTTGTTGAGACTTCCAATTTGGATGGACAAGACTAAGAGTCAAGCTTTCAAATGAATTAAAGCTCTGTCTGGGTTTTTGATTAATAAATAAGCTGGAGTGGAAGATTGCTGCTAATCCTCCGCCTCGGCCCGTGCTACAAGCGTTCTGGCAGTTAGTGTGACTCGGGGGTGTTGACTTATTTAAACTAACATATTCATCCTGCTGTAACCAGGTTTCTGTAAGGCAGAATAAATCAATATGTTGATCAATTATATCATTTACTAACAGGGACTTAGAAGAGAGAGATCTAATGTTTAATAGACCACATTTAACTGTTTTAGTTTGTGGTGCAGTTGAAGGTGCTATATTATTTTTTCTTTTTGAATTTTTAATGCTTAAATAGATTTTTGCTGGTTATTGGTGGTCTGGGAGCAGGCACCATCTCTACGGGGACGGAGTATTGGGGGGATGGCATTGGGGAGAGAAGCTGCAGAGAGGTGTGTAAGACTACAACTCTGCTTCACACAACACCCCATAATGACAGTTGAAGTTTTTTTTTTAAACTTTGCAAATTTATTAAAAGCAAAAACCATAAGGAATTACATGTACATAAGTATTCACATCCTTTACTTGATAATTTGTTGATGCACCTTTGGCAGCAATTACACCAGAAGTCTTCTTGAATATGATGCCACAAGCTTGATGCACCTATCTTTGCGCAGTTTTGTCCATTCCTTTTTGCAGCACCTCTCAAGCTCCATCAGATTGGATGGGGAACACAGCCATTTTCTGATCTCTCCAGAGATGTTCAATCAGATTCAGGTCTGTGCTCTGGCTGGGCCACTCAAGGACATTCACACAGTTGTCCTGAAGCCACTCCTTTGATATCTTGGCTGTGTGCTTAGGCTCCTTGTCTTGTAGAAAGATGAACCATTACCGCAGTCTGACATCAAGAGCGCTCTGGAGCAGGTTTTCATCCAGGATGTTTCTGTACATTGTTGCATTCATTTTCCCCTCAATCCTGACTTGTCTCCCAGATCCTGCTACTGATAAACATCCCCACAGCATGATGCTGCCACCACCATGCTTCACTGTCTGGATAGTACCTAGTTTCCTCCGAACACAACGCCTGGCATTCACGCCAAAGAGTTCAAATTTCATCTCTTTAGACCAGAGAATTTTGTTTCTCATGGTCTGAGAGTCCTTCAGGTGTTTTGTCAAACTCCAGGCGGGCTGTCATGTCCCTTTTACTAAGGAGTGGCTTCTGTCTGGCCACTCTACTACACAGGCCTGATTGGTGGATTGCTGCAGAGATGGTTGTCCTTCTGGAAATTTCTCCTCTCTCCACAGAGGACTATTGGAACTCTGTTAGAGTGACCATCAGGTTCTTGGTAACCTCCCTAACTAAGGTCCTTTTTCCCCGATGACTCAGTTTAGACCGATGGCCAGTTCTTGGAAGAGTCCTGGTGGATCAGAACTTCCTGCATTTATGGATGATGGAGGCCACTGTGCTCACTGGGACCTTCAAAACAGCAGAAACGTTTCTGTAGCCTTCCCCAGATTTGTGCCTCGAGACAATCCTGTCTTGGAGGTCTACAGAGAATTCTTTCGAGTTCATGTTTGGTTTGTGTTCTGACATGCACTGTCAAGTCAGAGACGAATTAAATACTTGTTTACACGTGATTTTAGATTTATTATTTTAATACATTTGCAAAAAAAAAAAAAAAAAAAAAATTTCACGTCATCATTATTGGGTATTGTGTGTAGAATTTTGAGCCAGAATTTTCATCCATTTTGAAATAAGGCTGTAACAACAAAAAAAAGTGAAGCGCTGTGAATACTTTCTAGATGCACTGTGTATACACACACACGTTTTCTTGGAATATGAATATTTGCACAGTTAAAATGAGATTTTTCTTTTGCTGAAACAGTGAGGAACACGCATGCACGCGCGCGCACACACACAAAAAAATTTAATATAAACCTTCACAGCCACCATTCTGCACTGTCAATCTGCCGTCTAATGAGCTGTGATAGATTGTTACAATCAAAGTTTGTCAATGTCCAATTACATAAGGACCCAGCTGTGTGTGTGCACGTACCCGACTGGTCGTATGAGGCCCATGCTAGATTCTCTCCGAAGGTCCCTTTGCTGGACTCCTCGCTGTGCTTCAGGATGTGTGTGCTGGCCAGACTCTCAGCATAGCTGCAGAGACAAAACACTGCTGATATTCCTCTGCAGAAACCCCTTATCGTAAACAGGAAGGAACTCAGAGTGCCGACATCTGCCTTTTAGCCTTCTTACTCATCTTTCACCCTGATCGCTGAGCTTTGATGCTTAACTAGGAGTTGCTTAAGTCGGAGTTTGATATCTGAACAGATATTTATTGTGTTTTAACCAAATGCTCCACCTGACGCGTCTCCCATCACAACTCTTGTGTTTCCAAGAAGTATCCCAGCCAGGTACTGATAAGTACTTTCTATAATAATAAAACAGTAGCAACACAAGTCTCACTTTTAAGCATATGGTGCCATGTTTGAAAAATTCTGAAATTCAAGCTTAACTAAGAGTGTATTTATTAAAATGGTTCATAACACTTCAAACATAAATGCAAGTTTAAAAATTAATATAATATGATTTGTAATATTGATGCATATACAAGGACACGAGTATTAGTTTAGTTAGGATACATTAAAAAAACAACAAAACCACAGTGTATTTCTTAAAGACTGATCAATCGTGCATTTACAGTCTGCAACAAAGTCACTAAATGCCAATGTGTTCAAGTCCCAATTTCAGGGACAGTCTGTTCTATAATTCTGCCTTGAATGTTATTGTAAAATGGTAAATTGCCACTAAATCCTGTAAGTTAAAAAAATATATAAATTATTCTGTTTTTAGTGGTGAACACAGTTCAGCCACACTGACAAAGCTAATTTTCTTTGTTTATTTGTTAGTGGAGTAGCATTTTAAACAAACTTTGAATACCATTAACAGATCAATTAGCTTTTGGTAAATTTAGTTCCAGTCACAAGTAATGTTAAATCAGGGAACATTTTTGTGAATAAAGTTCAACAGTCAAAAATGTGTCTAAACTTTAAAACTGGTTTGTGTTGGAATTTATCCACTAATCCAACCACTGAAATAAACACACTGCCAAAGGCAACAAGCATCATCTTGAGAAGACGCTACAGAGTAAAAGCATTGATTAGATTTTATTTTCCATGTGTATTTTTAATTCCTAATATTGTTCATTTAATACTCAATGTATTGTGAATAAACTGTATATTGAATGAAAACTGTTTAATTTAGTTTGCCGATTTAATTATTTATGTGCATTGTCACGTGCCCGTGGCTCAAAGGACAGTGACAAGGAGGAGACACAAACGAGACAATTAGAAAAATAGAAGTATTTATTTACAATAGTTTAAGTCAAATTAAAAGGTGCAAAGATGTGCAGCTGTGCAAAAAGGCGCTCTGTTACCGGTCGGCGCAGCGAGACGTCCTAAAAAGTGAGAGGGAGAGAACAAAATGAATTAGTTGGGCCCACTTAAATAAGAGACAGGGACACCGGGCCCAGGTGCCCCTGATTATGGGCCGCCCCGCTACAGGACAGCGGGGACCATCACACCCTCCCCCTTCAAAAGGGAAGTCCACCTAAGGACTTTCCAAACCAATTGCAAACAGCAATTTTTTCTTTTTTGTTAGTAGTACTACATTCTATTTTTTTTGTTGCACCAAAATTACAATATTTACAGCTTACCTATATTCAGCTATACTTTTTTTTCTTTACAAACTACTTTAAAATCTGATAGGACTAAGTTTTTTCTTCCATTATCAAACAAGAGAAATTCTACCATTTACAAGGAATCAAATTAGACTTAGCTATACAAGGCTAAAGATGACACCAATTGGTAAAGTCACAAGTTTAGCACGTCCTCTGCTGCACCTCCAGAGTTCCGGCGCCTGAAACTGGGGAGAGGCAGAAGAGAGACAGGCACAAAAATTAAAGCAACTTTGCTTTTTCCTTTTTTAAACTGGCGCACGTGACAAAGCATCAGCAAACAAGTTATCAGAACCTTTAATATGACGAATGTCTAAACTGAACGCCTGTAGAAACAGCACTTTCAACGTATTTTTCACACCTAAGTGACCAGAGTCATCATGGGCAACTCTGAGCACATCACGAAACATCTCAGGAACAACAATCTGAAAAATGGGCTCACCAACGAAGTCACCATGACATGGGACCCACTTGCGCACCAACAGACCCTCCTGCATGAAGTACCCATGAGCAGCACTCTGTACCTTGTCACCTGGAAGAACATTTTCAAACAAAACTGAAAGAGTTGGATCAGACTTTTGAGGCTGACTCCATTCCTTCACAGAGACAGATGCAGGGAGCTCGGGCAACAAGACTGAGCTCTCAAGCACATCCGACTCAGACGCACGAAATTGAGTGCGCGCGTCACGACACAAGCCGGAAACACCTCTGGACACTGCTCTTCAAGTGGAGACGATGTGCGTGGCTCAGGGGTCACAACGGGCAAAGGAGACCTCGGCCACACCGCACTACCAACCAAATCATTGCCTAAAATCAATGAAACCCCAGGAAGCGGCAGAGCGGGGCGCACGCTTACAATCACCAGACCATTAATAAACCCACATTCTAACATAATTGTATGCCTCGGCACGGAGACCACACCCAGCTCCATCCCATGCATAAGGACAGAGTTACCCGTTTCTGTAGCAGAGGAGAATGGAAGCACAGAAGCCACTATAAACGAGTGTTTAGCCCGTGTCACGCAGCATCTTAATATGAACACGCTGCTCACTCCCCACAATGGACACATACGCATCATGGATGAAAGGAGCAAAAGCTTTATCGAACTTTTTCCTGGACTTATTATTTGAAGCTGACAGAGCAGGAGCTGAAGGGACGTACATTTTACGCCTTTTTAGACTTGAGCACAGGACACTGAGACTTCCAGTGGCCCGTTGCCTGACAATTACACCTGCTAGAGTGCCCTCTGAATGAAGCAGAGCGACCCTGCGCAAAGGTCTGCGAGTAGGAGTGACTTTCACTCACTATAGGCTTGGTCCTAGATGGAAAATTTTCACCCACAGCCCCCTTGTGAGTCAGGACAAAGTCATCTGCCAGCTCAGCTGCCTTCAGAGCGGTGCTGGGTTTCTGTTCAGGGGTGGTGGCCAAGTGGTTAATGCGCTTGGTTTCAGTTCAGAAGGCTCCGGGTTCAAATCCCACCCCTGCCACATTTCTCCATGTAATGTGGAGTTGCGTCAGGAAGGGCATCTGGCGTAAAACCTGTGCCAATTCAACATGCAGATCCAACTTGGATTTGCTGTGGCGACCCCGAGTGCAAACAAGGGAGCAGCCGAAGGGACTTACTAACATAAGTAGCTACATGCTGAGGAATACAGTTCTTAAACTGCTTCAAGATCATCAACTGACAAACCCTCAAAAGTGTCAATATTCAAAGCAGAACACCAACGATTAAATTGACAGGTTAAATCTCTAACAAATTCCACGTGAGTTTGACCTTCATTTTTCTCAAAATTCCTGAATTTCTGGCGATAAGCTTCTGGAACTAATTCGTAGGATTTTAGAACCGCAGCCTTTATTTTGGCATAATCCAGACACTCTGCAGCGCTCAACGCAGAATAAGCCTCCCGGGCACAACCAGTAAACACGGACTGCAACAACAAAGCTCTCACAATCCGCCCAATTTTTAACATCTGCAATGCGCTCAAACAGAACGAAAAAAGTATCTGGATCTTTTTCATTAAACTTTGGCATTAGGTGCAGACTAGCACCCACGTCAAACGCGTTAGGATCAGGCCTACAAACAGCAGAGGAAAATGATTCTTCACTCACCTCGCCTATAACCTTACCATCATGAATCAAATTCAATTTATACTGTTCCAATTCCAATCTCATTTTTTCAATCTCTTGTCTGACACGTTCCAATTGAACCTCTTTCAGCTTCAGTTCTCAGTCTCATTTGTTCCAATTGAAGTTCAGCATCTTTTCTGCTTTTCTCTTGTTCAATATGCAGCAACATTAATTCCTTTCTGCTCAAAACTCAGTCCATCAAACGAAACAGACAACTTGGGTTTAGAATTAACATATAAACCCGACTGTTGCTTTCCCCCTCTCAGGACGCCTTTATTAAAAAGCGCAGCAGTGATTATATCTCTAACATCATCTTTGTGTGTATTATTTCCCACTGTAATGCCATAGTGTTTAGCTATCTGCAATAAGTGTTTCTTTTGACAATTTTCCAAAAAACTTTCAGAAGGAGTGGAGAAAAATTGCGAAACAGAAGCCATGGTTACAAAAAAAAGTAATGTGAACCGAACTGAATACAAACTGTCAATCTCACATAACCGAGGCTGAGGGCCAGCGCGTCCCTCGGAGTCCCCCGCCCTGAACTACTTAACCCAAATCTACCTGCTTAACCTAGTCTTCTTGCGGTCTCATATGGTGGGTATTTATGCGCTAAAACCTGATGGGTCTGAGCAGCGACCAGCAAGCTGACAACCACCAGAACACCACGGACGCGCTCCCAAGCCGAAGCTTGTAGCCACGTTCACCGCTGCCCTCACAAAATAAAAGCAGGCAAATCTCCTTATAAGAAAAGCCACTAAAGGAGGAGACACAAACGAAAGGATTAGAAAAATAGAAGTATTTATTTACAATAGTTTAAGTCAATAAATTAAAAGGTGCAAAGATGTGCAGCTGTGCAAAAAGGCGCTCTGTTACCGGTCGGCGCAGCGAGACGTCCTCGAAAGTGAGGTGTGAGAGAACAAAATAAATTAGTTGGGCCCACTTAAATGAGAGACAGGGACACCGGGCCCAGGTGCCCCTGATTATGGGCCTGCCCTGCTACAGGACGGCGGGGGCCATCACAGCATCTTGATCATCATCTTCTCTTGGCATGCTCAATGCTTTTGGGACCCTCCATGTTTACTCTTAATAGCCAATATTTTTAAAGTTCAGGCAGGTTTACATTAGGGTGTGATTCAAGCCGAGACAACGAAACTTGGCTCAGAGATGGAATGAGGCAAACTTTCCCAAAATTTCTCGGCTGAAAACCAAACGGCGACCTTGCCAGGGGTCATCAAAGTTCAAGGCAAAAATAGGCAAAAGCTGATATTTCATTAAATTCCCATCTTTCAAGTGGTGTAACATTCAGCACCATCAAGTCCCCAAACTAATTTGACTATCAAATGACATAGGGAGGCAAACTCTTTCATCTTATATACATATTTGTTTGGGGAATCGACGGCGCTGAATATAGGGGTGCTCAAAATGTGGTCATTTTGCAAAATTGGCTGTATTTAAAGGCCCATAACCCTTTGCGCCATTAAGACCCCAACCAGTTTCAAAGTTATCAACAAATATAGGCCATACTCTATCAAATGCAACTGAAAAAACATTGGGGTCTTGATGGCGCTGGTCACCAGGGGGCGCCAAAGTACTCAACTTGCCCAATTTTGAGGAGGTTTAGCCCCACCTGGTGGCCTGCACCATCAAGACCCCAATGTTTTTCAGTTGCATTTGATAGAGTATGGCCTATAATTGTTGATAACTTTGAAATCTGGTTGGGGTCTTGATGGCGCAAAGGGTTATGGGCCTTTAAATACAGGCAATTTTGCAAAATGACCACATTTAAACAAAATTTGCAGGAGAGGATAAACCAACATCTTCACTTTATATAACAGTTGGCAGAATTTTGGGAACTCCTCTTATATTGATTTGATACCCCTTTAAAATCTTCAGCAGGATGTTTTAGCAGTTTAGCGATACAGTTAACTTTTCAGTTAGCAGATTAGCAGTTATCAAGATTGATCAAATGTAACACTAATTTCACATATTGCTAATATTTATATTAAATAATTTAAGTACAAAGACAAAAATGTTGGTTATTAGTTATCCACATTTTTTAATCCTGCCCGCTTCATATTTGAGTTGATTTTGTTCACAGCCACACACATATCAGTGATTATAATACTCTGCGCTACCACTGTCACGCAAGGTAATAAATAAATACAGAAGAATAATATTCTTTAAACTGTGTTCACTAGTTTTTGACTGAGCTTGGCAACAAGCTTAACCTAGCATGCAGATGAGGCCAAAAGTGTAAGAAATGACAACGGAGTAATGAAACATTTATGCAGATTTTCAACATTATCACACAAGTCGCGGAAAAAAATAACTGCTTTTGTTTGCGCTATTAAAATGCTGAAGAGGATTTAAATTCTGTTTTGCAATAGAATAGCTGCTCGTGTCTTTTGTCCGTCCAAAGAGAATCAGTCAGCAGAACGTTGTGCTTGGCAGTAACTTCTGCTATTTTATTTCCCACAAATGTAAATGAAAGTGAGATATTGCTGCGATCATGGGCGTCACATTATCACAGAATGGAGAGAACGTATTTATCTGAGCATTTGGTGGATATGTGACAAGATAGCAGCTGCAAGTGGTTTTGTGTGGAAATGTGACACACTGAGCTAATTGTGTTTGGGATGGTGTGCGCTGGCGGTCGGTCACCCACCGTGAGGCCTGGCTGCTCAGTTTGCTGCTCAGCTTCAGCGGAGGAGCCTGGTGCTTCTTCCTGTACTCATTGTGGCAGCGAAGCACCTCCTCAGCAAACTGCTTGGAGGCTGACAGATGGAGAAGACAGAGACACAGAGGGTTCGACTGACAAAAGTTTGAAGGGCGATGCGATGCTCTAACAGGAAGTGTCATGCATGACTTTATTTTTCTCTCTCTCACCATTGATAACAAAAACACGGTTGACTCAGACGTGGTGAACTTTTGTGACACAGATCGGAGAACATCCCCCCCCCCCCCCCCCACACACACACACACACACACACACACACACACACACACACACACACAAATTCCCCCTCTGCCTGGTGCTGATTACTTGCAGGCCTTTTCATAATCTGCTCACACAATAAGCCCTTTCAAAACAGCTGCACACAAACTGTGTCTGCCAGCCTGCATCTCTCAGCTTGCTGGAGGAAAGAAAAAAAAAAAAAAAAACACAAACAAAAAAACCCAAACCTTTAACTACAAATCAGCAAATGCACACAAAGACAACTCCACGTGCCGTTTTGTGTGCGTGAAATAAAGAGAGGTCAAAGGTCAAACCTTAATGCAATCTGAGTCAATGTTTGAAATGCAGTTCCACTTACCTGATTTTCCCATTGTGCTGACACAGAAAACCTGATGTAAGAAGGCTAAAGATCTGACGCTGCTCTCTGCACTTTCCTCCTCACACACTCGTCTCACAAACAGCTGCCACCACTTTCAGCCGCTCATTTAATTCTCGTCTCTTTCCACCTTGACGTTTGCAGCAGTTGTGCAAACTTCCCGTTCAGCTCTTATTTCTGTGTTCAAAGATTCTTGCACAACCTGTTTCTTCCTGATGTTCGCTTCAGGTTTCAATCGCATGTCTTCAAACCACACACCCTAGTCTGTTTTGCTGATGCCTGACACGAATCCACGCCCATTTTATCTCTGTAAAAGCCTCCAAATGAAAGGGGGGAGCCCCTAAAGCCAGGGTGTGTTGACATCATCTGTGTGAGACATATGCCCATATATGGCTCTGAGACTATTTTGTCACACAGTAAATGCTTCATTGTGACCCCAGAGCTGAGTTTTTCCTCACAGTGCCCACTGTTGTGATGTAGTTTGTGACGACAATAATGTGCAGTGACAGGCAGAGCGAGGAGCTGGATTTCAGGCTCTTATTCATTCAAATGGTTTGAAACAGTAAATGAAACAATGATTTTAGAATATGATTCAGTGATCTGAAATGCCCAAAAGCCTAAATTAAACAAATGCTCCAGAAAATGAGATGCCGACAAAAGTATTCTCCGTTCTGAAGCACTTGGGACACTAAATTATGAACACTTTCTTGATTCAGAAAATGTTTCAGGTTTGAAATGTTCAAAACCTTGTGACAATGACGTCTAGTGGACAGTGGTCCACTTTTGAACTCCTTGGTTCAGAAACTGGTTCACTGTTTCAAAACATTTAAAAAAAAACCTAAATAAAAAACTTCAGAAAATGATTCACTGTTTCAAGATAAATGAACTACATGAAGCAATTGCTTTATAAAATGATTGGCCATTTTGAAACACTTGAAAAAGTAAAGCAACCATGAATTTCAAAAAAATGTATCATCTCCTTTGAAGCACTTGTAATTCTAAATTATGAAGCTTGCTTCATAAAATGGTTCAGTTTTGAAATGCTAAAAATGTTATGGTAGTGACATCTAGTGGACAGTGGGAACGCCTTGGTTCAAAAATTGGTTCACTGTTTCAAAATACTTAAAATACTAAAAGCAACATTTGCTTTAGAAAATGACTAACTGTTTTGTAAAACTTGAAAAAAGGAAATAATTAAATGTATTCCCGTTTTGGAAGCACTCACATAACAAAATGAAGCAATTCACTGCAACACAATGACAGAAAGATATTTAGTGATTCAAAACACTTGAATCCATTTGTTGGAGACTGGAGACCGCTGGTATAAACATTGGTTAAGTTATGTCATTGAGCAAATAACAGAAGAATTCAAGAAACTGCTTTCTTTGTGTCTTTTTGAATAGAGAGATTTCAGCTTTCAAAGTTTCCTCTTCAATGTCTTTTATGGCACATTCCATTAATGTCAGAAGTCGGAACTGTTAGCTAACAGCTAACAGTTAACAGCATTCCATTTACAAGGTCAGAAACCAACATGGATGTGTCCAGGGAGGTTTTTGTTGTGCTTCCACTTTTGAAACATAGACAACTACTTCACAGATGCTAACACCTTTGTAGCATATCCCCAGACAGCAGTACTAAGTGAATGACTGAGACAAGAATAATGCAAAAGTGCTGATAACTGGTATATTGCTAAAGCTTCACTTACTGTTTACATGCAGTGCAGCCATCTTGATTTGTAAAGCTGGGAATAGTGAGGTTGTTTCAACTTTCCTAACAGGTATTCCAACTTCAGGGGGCATTCACATAGAACGTCTGGCTCGGAACGTGGAAATTCTGAGTTCCGAGTTTTTGACAGAGACCCAGAACTCAGAATTTCCGGGTTTTGACAGCATAAGCATTTGAAAATGTTTCCGCTGCAGTTCACATAGAAGAAGAAGCAGACAAACATTCCATAAAGCTGCAAAACTGGTTTTTAATGTTTTGCCTGGAGGCACGCTCAGTGTCTCATGGATCCCAGTAGAAGTATTTCACATACAAAACACTAAAAAGTTATACAGATTCCTTATTTTCATTGTAATAGATACAACGAAAGGTAAGGTGCAAGCCTTTCAGCGCAAATATAAACCTTACCAGTTTGAGAAAAAACTGGCTGCGTGTGTAGTTTTGTTTTAGTAATCCCACGAATAGACAAGCACCAGTGGCCTTGGTGGACACCATACACCAGCTTTGAAAATAAAAGAAACTGAAAAACAGGCTCATTTCAAGCTACATGTAACTTCAACCACACCTGCTCCTAATTTCCTTCATGCATATATTAGATAGATTATTCCATGCAACATGTCCAGCAGATATTAGTGCTCAGCAGGTCGCAGACAGGTAGACATGTCTGGAATTGTAGGAAATAATCTTACTGTGTTGTCACATGCATGATGATGGAAAGTAGGAGCAGGTGTGGTTGAAGTTACATGTAGCTTGAAATGAGCTTGTCAGTTTCTTTCATTCCCAAAACAAAGGACTGGTGGCCATCTCACCATAATGTAACATATCACTAAACAGTGCATGTGCACAGAATCATTGGAAGAGTTCCATTTTGTGTTTTTGTCTACATGGAGTCATATGTATTTCAGATCTTTCAGGAATATAGTTATCCTAAGATAACCAAACCATTGGAGACTGTCAGCAAGGAAAATGCAGCTGTCAATAACTTTTGTTGAGGGTATTTTTGCTTGTTTACTCAAGGCAAGAACACAAATAATTGGGATTTATCCCCACAGGCACTGTTGTGTAGTGATAGGTTGCATCATGGTTGGAATCCTCCAAACCGTGACTATCCAGGGTTGGGACAAGGAAGCAGAGTTGTAGTCTTACACACCTCTCTGCAGCTTCTCTCCCCCTGCCATCCCCTCATTACCCCATCCCCGTAGAGACGGTGCCTGCTCCCAGACCACCAACAACCAGCAAAAATCTATTTAAGCATAAAAATTCAAAAAGAAAAAATAATATAGCACCTTCAACTGCACCACAGACTAAAACAGTTAAATGTGGTCTATTAAACATTAGGTCTCTCTCTTCTAAGTCCCTGTTGGTAAATCATATAATAATTGATCAACATATTGATTTATTCTGCCTAACAGAAACCTGGTTACAGCAGGATGAATATGTTAGTTTAAATGAGTCAACACCCCCGAGTCACACTAACTGTCAGAATGCTCGTAGCACGGGCCGAGGAGGAGGATTAGCAGCAATCTTCCATTCCAGCTTATTAATTAATCAAAAACCCAGACAGAGCTTTAATTCATTTGAAAGCTTGTCTCTTAGTCTTGTCCATCCAAATTGGAAGTCCCAAAAACCAGTTTTATTTGTTATTATCTATCGTCCACCTGGTCGTTACTGTGAGTTTCTCTGTGAATTTTCGGACCTTTTGTCTGACTTAGTGCTTAGCTAGTAAATGAGTCCACCCACCACTTTAATCATATCTTAGATCTTGTTCTGACTTATGGTATGGAAATAGAAGACTTAACAGTATTCCCTGAAAACTCCCTTCTGTCTGATCATTTCTTAATAACATTTACATTTACTCTGATGGACTACCCAGCAGTGGGGAATAAGTTTCATTACACTAGAAGTCTTTCAGAAAGCGCTGTAACTAGGTTTAAGGATATGATTCCTTCTTTATGTTCTCTAATGCCTTATACCAACACAGTGCAGAGTAGCTACCTAAACTCTGTAAGGGAGATAGAGTATCTCGTCAATAGTTTTACATCCTCATTGAAGACAACTTTGGATGCTGTAGCTCCTCTGAAAAAGAGAGCTTTAAATCAGAAGTGCCTGACTCCGTGGTATAACTCACAAACTCGCAGCTTAAAGCAGATAACCCGTAAGTTGGAGAGGAAATGGCGTCTCACTAATTTAGAAGATCTTCACTTAGCCTGGAAAAAGAGTCTGTTGCTCTATAAAAAAGCCCTCCGTAAAGCTAGGACATCTTTCTACTCATCACTAATTGAAGAAAATAAGAACAACCCCAGGTTTCTTTTCAGCACTGTAGCCAGGCTGACAAAGAGTCAGAGCTCTATTGAGCTGAGTATTCCATTAACTTTAACTAGTAATGACTTCATGACTTTCTTTGCTAACAAAATTTTAACTATTAGAGAAAAAATTACTCATAACCATCCCAAAGACGTATCGTTATCTTTGGCCGCTTTCAGTGATGCCGGTATTTGGTTAGACTCTTTCTCTCCGATTGTTCTGTCTGAGTTATTTTCATTAGTTACTTCATCCAAACCATCAACATGTTTATTAGACCCCATTCCTACCAGGCTGCTCAAGGAAGCCCTACCATTATTTAATGCTTCGATCTTAAATATGATCAATCTATCTTTATTAGTTGGCTATGTACCACAGGCTTTTAAGGTGGCAGTAATTAAACCATTACTTAAAAAGCCATCACTTGACCCAGCTATCTTAGCTAATTATAGGCCAATCTCCAACCTTCCTTTTCTCTCAAAAATTCTTGAAAGGGTAGTTGTAAAACAGCTAACTGATCATCTGCAGAGGAATGGTCTATTTGAAGAGTTTCAGTCAGGTTTTAGAATTCATCATAGTACAGAAACAGCATTAGTGAAGGTTACAAATGATCTTCTTATGGCCTCGGACAGTGGACTCATCTCTGTGCTTGTTCTGTTGGACCTCAGTGCTGCTTTTGATACTGTTGACCATAAAATTTTATTACAGAGATTAGAGCATGCCATAGGTATTAAAGGCACTGCGCTGCGGTGGTTTGAATCATATTTGTCTAATAGATTACAATTTGTTCATGTAAATGGGGAATCTTCTTCACAGACTGAAGTTAATTATGGAGTTCCACAAGGTTCTGTGCTAGGACCAATTTTATTCACTTTATACATGCTTCCCTTAGGCAGTATTATTAGACGGTATTGCTTAAATTTTCATTGTTACGCAGATGATACCCAGCTTTATCTATCCATGAAGCCAGAGGACACACACCAATTAGCTAAACTGCAGGATTGTCTTACAGACATAAAGACATGGATGACCTCTAATTTCCTGCTTTTAAACTCAGATAAAACTGAAGTTATTGTACTTGGCCCCACAAATCTTAGAAACATGGTGTCTAACCAGATCCTTACTCTGGATGGCATTACCCTGACCTCTAGTAATACTGTGAGAAATCTTGGAGTCATTTTTGATCAGGATATGTCATTCAAAGCGCATATTAAACAAATATGTAGGACTGCTTTTTTGCATTTACGCAATATCTCTAAAATCAGAAAGGTCTTGTCTCAGAGTGATGCTGAAAAACTAATTCATGCATTTATTTCCTCTAGGCTGGACTATTGTAATTCATTATTATCAGGTTGTCCTAAAAGTTCCCTAAAAAGCCTTCAGTTAATTCAAAATGCTGCAGCTAGAGTACTGACGGGGACTAGAAGGAGAGAGCATATCTCACCCATATTGGCCTCTCTTCATTGGCTTCCTGTTAATTCTAGAATAGAATTTAAAATTCTTCTTCTTACTTATAAGGTTTTGAATAATCAGGTCCCATCTTATCTTAGGGACCTCGTAGTACCATATCACCCCAATAGAGCGCTTCGCTCTCAGACTGCAGGCTTACTTGTAGTTCCTAGGGTTTGTAAGAGTAGAATGGGAGGCAGAGCCTTCAGCTTTCAGGCTCCTCTCCTGTGGAACCAGCTCCCAATTCAGATCAGGGAGACAGACACCCTCTCTACTTTTAAGATTAGGCTTAAAACTTTCCTTTTTGCTAAAGCTTATAGTTAGGGCTGGATCAGGTGACCCTGAACCATCCCTTAGTTATGCTGCTATAGACGTAGACTGCTGGGGGGTTCCCATGATGCACTGTTTCTTTCTCTTTTTGCTCTGTATGCACCACTCTGCATTTAATCATTGGTGATCGATCTCTGCTCCCCTCCACAGCATGTCTTTTTCCTGGTTCTCTCCCTCAGCCCCAACCAGTCCCAGCAGAAGACTGCCCCTCCCTGAGCCTGGTTCTGCTGGAGGTTTCTTCCTGTTAAAAGGGAGTTTTTCCTTCCCACTGTAGCCAAGTGCTTGCTCACAGGGGGTCGTTTTGACCGTTGGGGTTTTACATAATTATTGTATGGCCTTGCCTTACAATATAAAGCACCTTGGGGCAACTGTTTGTTGTGATTTGGCGCTATATAAAAAAAATTGATTGATTGATTGATTGATTGATCATGGATAATGACAAAACAGAAAACATTTTAACTGTGTATGATCTGTGTCTCTTGCTGCCAAATTGGTGACTATTCAATATTCCGAAGGCCCATTGGTCTGAAGGTCCATCAGGCTGGATGTGGAGATGGTGTAATGCCCAACTAATATGTCCCTGAGAGACGTAGGAGCATGGATGCTTGGAGTGTTAGCACTTCCTCACGATCAGGCCAGAAACCGAATAAGGATGCGCCACGGAGAAACATTCATATCCCAAGGAAGATTAGAGAATGGAAAGTTGTTGCTGCTGTTTTGAAGAGTTTGCTTCCTGACGAGCTGACTGACCTTCTTTAGGAACTTTTGGACCAATGAACCGTCTGAATAGTGATCTGTCCTGACAAAAACATGTGCGTCTAATCCATGATGAATTCAGTAGGGAGCAGACACACCTATGGGATATTACACAAGCAAAATAGGCTGTCACTGAAAGTACATGTCACATTAACGTGTCATAAGAAAAGACCAAACTGAATGTGCACTGTACAATGGTCACAGGAGATACAGAATGTGTAGATTGCTTTAGCAGCGGTTTAACTGTTTAGTGACGTACAAGTCCAACACAAGTCGAATGCAAAACCAGCATGTTGGATGTGACGCACCAATGTGACACGTGCTTTCGGTAATAGTGAGCAAAATGAAGTTAACACCAAAGGTCACAAGATTTGAAAGGATTTTTCCATATTATTATTCCATTTTAATTTGGTGAGTTATAAGATGATCACATTAGTTTTTGAGTTATAGTGTCTAAAAAAATGAAGATGATGGACTCAATTCACTCAATGCATTTTTTGCACCAATTCCAGGCAATGGAAAAGCCTCAGAACAAACAGAGGCAAGAACAAAACCTGCTTGGTGGAGGTAACAGATAAGTCCTGTTTTAACACTGAGAGGCCACGAAACGTGGCTTAATGTTTATGTCATATTTGACTTTATATTTCACATCTGTGTTGGCAATAGGCTATTGCACAGCCTGTGACCAATCAATACTTCACATTAAATGGCCTTCAGGTGACATTTTAGCAGTCATTTCTTACACCACCTAAATCCAGTGACCTTTATGGAGTTCACATCACAGCGCTCTTACAAATCAGAATACGGCGATTTAATTGTCTAAACTTCAATGTGTGAGTTTAGGAGTGCGGCGCTCAAATAAATCAAAGATAATTAAAATGCACAAGTTAGTTGCTGTATTAAAGTTGGTCGGTGTAATTTTAGAGTTCTGGTTGCTGTACCAGAGTAATTTAAGCAGTGAATACTATATTATATTTCCAAATGTAGTAGCACACTTGAGTCATGACCTGATTATAAAACTTAGCAGTGTGTCAGCCTCAAGAGAGGCTAAAGATTTACATTTGCTCTTGATTTCTTCTAATCATCAAGTCCGCTTCAGGCTCACAACAGTCTGAAGTGCCAATATGTCATTAAAACAGCAATGTTTAGTACTTTACAAATGTCTAAAAGAGGCTCAGAAATCATGCTGTTGAAAAAAAACCAAAACATTCTGAAAACTTGAAGGGCACATTCTTCATTAAAGTCAAACAATCCTGGATTTATTGATTAAGAATTGCAGGGTTGTAACCCTATTTCTTTCACAGCAGCAGCTCAGTGAACATCACTCCTGTAATGACATATAATCCACCGTTAAGAGCTGTGTTCCTATGTGCAGTGAGGCGAACAGTTCAGCTAATTAGCTAACAGGTAATTAGCAAAGCTAAACATTTTTCTTGGTGGCGTTGCTCTTCTGTAACTTTGAAAACCGCTAATGGACCTGCTCTTGCCTGGTTGACGTCATACCTGTCCAGTCGCTCTTACTGCGTATTGTGTAATGGCATCTCCTCTGATTGTAGGGACATAAAGTTTGGGGTTCCTCAGGGATCCGTTTTAGGCCCCCTGCTTTTTTCCCTTTATGTAGCACCTCTTGGGAATATACTGCGGCGCTTTGGGATTTCCTTTCATTGCTATGTGTTGTGTGTTGGGGGGCGGTTTGGCTGGACAAGGTTGGGTTGTTTTGTGTTTATTTTCCTTCCCAGGTGATTTGAGGCTGTTCTCTGAGGGAAATGTGCTGCAGAAGAGTCTCTCTCCTCTGTTACGATGATTGGCTGCACCTGTTGCATTCTCGTGCGGCTCTCTATCAGGACAATCCACGACACCTGTGATGTTCACGTGCAGATCTGAGGACTTCCAGCTGGTACCAATGTAGTGATGAAGAACTACATTTAAACCAGCAGTGAGTTGGATAAGATTGCCGGAGAATACGACCTTGTGACGACCGTGTGGGGACGCTGAGGGCCGTTTCACAGACTGACATCGCGCCTGTGAAGGAGGACGAGGGTGAGAGACAAACGTTGTCAGCACACGGCAGAGGTGAATATTCTGAAAAGTTTATCCGTGAATGTAAATTGGCGTCTTATACGCAGCTATAAGTAATTATGGGTGGAAAGTGTTTGGTGTGCTCCTCACAGCAGTGGCGTGCGGATTAATGATCCTCCACTAGCTGTGAGCAGCAGCCTCTTTGAACTAAGTTTGAAACCAGACCTAAACGTGTAGCTGATAAGTTTGCCTCCAAACAATATTTTGTAGTAATAGTGTTGAATAATCTCATCTCTGTTCCTCCTTCGCAGAGTACAGTTCTGGGAAAAAGTCACCTGGGGGGTGTCGGCAGGAACTCCTGAGTCCTGAACGTTCGGACTCCGACTGTTGAGACGCTGAGAGAGCGGGGTTTCCCCGACACAAGTCCGGACTGCCTCGTCTTCGTTCCTCTGAGACTCCTCCGACGGGACCTCTAGCTCCTCTAGTGGACGAGCCAATGCAACTTGGAAGGGTCAGAACAGCCATATTGCCCCGGTCAAACGAGCGTCAGGAGACAGCATTATAATATGGCTCCAGGTGTTTTATGGACATTTTTGTGGGATATAAATGGGAGTTTTTGTAAACCAGTTTTTGTGTATAGCACTTGAGGTAGTTCTGGTGGGGTGAACAGGCTGGCTGGTCGGAGTTCGTTTGGACTCAGGTAAGCGTGTGTTTTTTTTTTTATTGTTTATAGTTATTTAATTTTTGTTAGCAGAATGGGTCGTTTTATTTTGTTGGTTTTTATTTCCCTGTCCCCTAACCCCAGCCTCACACACTTCTGGCCATTCGTCTTTGGTGTTGTGGGGTGGTGCAGGTTGGTTGCTGGGCATTCCCATGAGGACCTCTGTACCTAGGGGGGGGGTGTTCCAGGGCTCTTTTCTTAGATTTAGTTGTTTCCCGGTTCCTCTCCAACCTCAGCGTGCCTCTGACCGTTTGCCATTGGCATTGCTGAGGTGTCGGGCAGTGGGGATATACTCCAGTCGGAGCGGTGGGGCCGATCAGTGCCGTACGCCTTTTCCGCTGCCCACCCCTCCCGGTAGGCTGGAGTATAGTCGGGGGGTCGGCACTGGCCGTCTTGCTGGTTTTCCCCTGCCCTTGGGGGTGGAGCTGGGTTGCGTTTTTCCTATTGGCTTTTCCGGCTTAGTAGTCCTGTGCCGATTGCCACGACGTGTTTCAAGATGGACCTGGAGGGTCTTTCGGGGTGCTGGGGAGGTCAATGGGGCTTTCTGTAGTTTTTGTTTGCTCCTGGGGTGGTTTTTGGAAATCCCTGGGGGTTTGGGGTTTTTGTTTCCTCCTGTTTCCCCCCGGGGTTTGATGGGACGGTCCTCTGGGGGGGAGGTTGACTGTGTTAGGCTGGGGTTGGGGTGTCTCCTGGGGTTTGATGGGATGGTCCTCTGGGGGACGTTAAGGCTCCCGTGTATGCCTGGGGATTCCTGGATGGCTCCTGCCATGGTCGTTGCTCCTGGGGTTGACGATGAGGTCACTCCTGAGTCCTGAACGTTCGGACTCCGACTGTTGAGACGCTGAGAGAGCGCGCCGCCTTTTCACCTCACCAGAACTTTAATTAATTAGTATTTTATGTATAGCACAAAGGGGAGAAAAATAAATGTGTTTTCTTTTTGGAACTGCTTCTGATTATTTCATGCTGGGTTCAGTCAGATACTGGACCGCTCCTCACTCCGCGTCTTATCCATAACACTATGCTGATGACACTCAATTGTACATGCCAATAACTGCTAGTAATCTCACTCACATAAAATCTTTGGAAGATTGCCTTGCATCAGTAAGAAGGTGGATGTCTAATAACTTCCTACTTTTAAATTCTGATAAGACTGAAGTTATGGTTCTTGGTCCAGCGAGGTATCGGCATAAATTTGATCAGCTAGCACTTAGCTTAGGTCCGTGTGTTATACATCATACGGATAAAGTGAGGAACCTTGGAGTAATTTTTGATCCTACGTTGTCCTTTGATCTCCACATTAGAGACATTACGAGGACTGCTTGCTTCCATTTGCGAAATATAGCGAAGATTCGTCCCATTCTGTCTATGGCTGATGCTGAGACTTTGATTCATGCATTTGTCTCTTCTAGATTGGACTATTGTAATGCTCTGTTTTCTGGCTTACGGCAGTCCAGGATTAGGGGTCTTCAACTGGTTCAAAATGCTGCTGCCAGACTCTTGACACAAAGCAGAAAGTTTGACCACATTAAACCCGTTTTGGCATCCCTGCACTGGCTGCAAGATCAGATTTTAAAGTACTGTTATTAGTTTATAAAGTTGTTCATGGACTTGCACCTCCCTATCTGGCTGACCTGGTAAGCCCTTATGTACCAGCTCGGGCCCTGCGTTCTCAGGGTGCAGGACTTCTGTGTGTTCCCAGGGTGAATAAAAAGTCTGCCGGTCACAGAACTTTCTCCTACCGTGCCCCAGCTCTGTGGAACGATCTCCCGGCACACATTCGGCAGTCGCATACTGTGGAGATTTTTAAGTCACGTTTAAAGACTCGTTTGTTTTCTCTGTTTTAACATTAGTATTATGAAGTGTTTTTATTCTTGTATTCTTTTATGGTTGTCTTTCTTTTATGGTCATTTTTTTTTGTGTGTGTTTTAAATTTTTAATTGTTTTTTGTGTGAAGCGCCTTGAGACGATTTTATCGTGAATTGGCGCTATATAAATTAATACATTTGAATTTGAATTTGGACCTATTAGCATCTAAGAATTTAATTCCACAAACTTTAAGTCAGCTAACTTTTTAAAAATAAATTTTAACTATCAAAAATGTTTATAAAACCCTTTTTTCTTGTTGGAGTTTATACACTAATCCAAAGAGCAAAAATGAAACATCATGTGAAGCGCATAACCTCGAGGATATGTGGATATTTGTGATTGTTAATGTTATTTTCATTCCTTATTTCTTAATATTCCTTATTTTTGGTACTGTGACTCTATGTCTAGAAGTATGGTGAAGCTGGGACACCCAGAGGGAACCTACACAAACATGGGCAGAATGTGCAAATTTCACACAGAAAGGACCAGGTTAGAAGCAAACCTGAGACCTCACTGTGCTGCCCCCAGTCACTATCAAAATTTAATATTCTTTCTGTTGTTGTGTTCTGTTGATATGATTGATATTCCAAACCTTTGGTACTGAAAAGTAGAAAATGCCCTATTGTCCTCTGTAGAATCGATACAGATCCTGACCCAGCTGAAAATTTAACACATTCTCCAGTTGTAATTACTGTAGTTTCCACCAGGTGGATCTGTTAGCAAAGGTATTGAAGAAGCTTGTGTAGGCAAGTTATTAGTGGCACTGCAGTTGTGGTTAGACGTTTACATACACGCATGGTGGACATGAATGTCACGGCGGCATTAGTCTATCAGTGATGTCCAGGAGTGCTGTTTTGTTGTGCAGCATGCATCACCAGCAGGTCCTCTCCAAGAATTTGGTGCACAGGTTTTAATTTATTTTTCCATAATACAGTTTTTCTCAGTCGCTTTGGTGCATTTCTCATCACACAATTTACATTTGCACCACTGCTAAGGCATTTCTCAAAACAATTAGTGCAAACTGCAAAACACATAGTAGATAACCTGCAAAAATGAGTCACTTGATCAAAATAGGTTGTCCATCCCTCAAAAGCAAGTCACTTGCTCAAAATCAATCAATCAATCAATCAATTTTTTTATATAGCGCCAAATCACAACAAACAGTTGCCCCAAGGCGCTTTATATTGTAAGGCAAGGCCATACAATAATTATGTAAAACCCCAACGGTCAAAACGACCCCCTGTGAGCAAGCACTTGGCTACAGTGGGAAGGAAAAACTCCCTTTTAACAGGAAGAAACCTCCAGCAGAACCAGGCTCAGGGAGGGGCAGTCTTCTGCTGGGACTGGTTGGGGCTGAGGGAGAGAACCAGGAAAAAGACATGCTGTAGAGGGGAGCAGAGATCGATCACTAATGATTAAATGCAGAGTGGTGCATACAGAGCAAAAAGAGAAAGAAACAGTGCATCATGGGAACCCCCCAGCAGTCTACGTCTATAGCAGCATAACTAAGGGATGGTTCAGGGTCACCTGATCCAGCCCTAACTATAAGCTTTAGCAAAAAGGAAAGTTTTAAGCCTAATCTTAAAAGTAGAGAGGGTGTCTGTCTCCCTGATCTGAATTGGGAGCTGGTTCCACAGGAGAGGAGCCTGAAAGCTGAAGGCTCTGCCTCCCATTCTACTCTTACAAACCCTAGGAACTACAAGTAAGCCTGCAGTCTGAGAGCGAAGCGCTCTATTGGGGTGATATGGTACTACGAGGTCCCTAAGATAAGATGGGACCTGATTATTCAAAACCTTATAAGTAAGAAGAAGAATTTTAAATTCTATTCTAGAATTAACAGGAAGCCAATGAAGAGAGGCCAATATGGGTGAGATATGCTCTCTCCTTCTAGTCCCTGTCAGTACTCTAGCTGCAGCATTTTGAATTAACTGAAGGCTTTTTAGGGAACTTTTAGGACAACCTGATAATAATGAATTACAATAGTCCAGCCTAGAGGAAATAAATGCATGAATTAGTTTTTCAGCATCACTCTGAGACAAGACCTTTCTGATTTTAGAGATATTGCGTAAATGCAAAAAAGCAGTCCTACATATTTGTTTAATATGCGCTTTGAATGACATATCCTGATCAAAAATGACTCCAAGATTTCTCACAGTATTACTAGAGGTCGGGGTAAAGCCATCCAGAGTAAGGATCTGGTTAGACACCATGTTTCTAAGATTTGTGGGGCCAAGTACAATAACTTGGCCCCAACTACCCATAAAAATGGGTAGTTCATTCTTCAAAAGCAAGTATTTATTTCAATGAAAGGGTCAGTGATGTCAAAATGTCAAGTCCTGACACCAGCATCTTTGAACAATCAAGTCAAATGGCATGAACATATTTTTATTGTGACAGTTCACTCTAGAAGTGTTTCCTAATGTGAAATAAGTTACATTTTGGTATTTTTACTTGAAAATGCTCAAGGCTGCATTATATACCATTTATGGCATTTTGAAAACTAAAGTAAAATTACACAAGACACTGAATATGCATTTTTCACATTTTACTTTACAGTATATGCCCTTTGCAATTCTACTGTAATGTGTTCACAGCATTGTGCAAAAGAAAAAAAAAACATTTACAACAAACATAAATTCTCTTTGGGAATTTATGTGCATGGGCACATGGTACAGTTGTTTCATGTGCATTTCAGTCCTTCTGAGGACTCGCTCTATGGTTGCAATTGATATGGATTGAATATTTCCAAAAAAGTTGTCATTTTCTAGTACCGCACTTTGTATTTCTCTCAGTCTTATGGCATTGTTTACAACCACCATTACACAAATGCCTTCTTCTTGCTGCAGAGTAAAAAGGGGACCTCTTCCATCTCTGTGAGGTTGTCTTGTAGTCCTATGTGATGCAGAATAAAAGTATAGTAAATATGGCAAATCTTTACAGTACTATAGTACAGCAACACTGTTCTACATTATGACACTACAACACAATATACCGCACCAAATCTATGCTTCAATAAAGTTGTAAGTCTACATGTTAAATGTTACATGGTTATGTCCCAATGCAAGCCTCATGTATGACAGTAGTGCAGAGCAAACTGGTTTGTGCTGAATTACTCTCAATTACAATATTCTCATCTGTTCTCCCGACGAAATGTTTGTATGGCTGAATTGACAGTGGTTCTCCCAACATTTGGCTGCACCTTTTGACCAGCCTCAGCCATTGTGAGGCCGTGACTGACAACATGATCCACAATTGTTGCCCTGATTTCATCAGGAGTCTGCCTATGTGGTTGACCTCTTCTTCCTCTTCTTCCCCGGTTCTGTACCCTTCCTTCACGCATCCTCACCCTTCTTCCACAGGGCTGACCTTCCATGTGTTGCCATATTGTAGATACAGTATGCACCTTGTGCCTATCATGCCTCTTGGTTTATATATGCTTGTAAAGTGGGGGTTCATGGGATTCAACTGGGAGTGACTGTGAAAAAGTGTCTCATCATTGGTTGCAACTAATGCTTCACACAACCCTCTCATTACAGTTTTTTACAACCGCTATGACCCGTTTGACAGAACCTTAAAACACTTCAGGGCCGTATATAAGAATGTGAAAGGGGGGTTCAAATCCTTGAGTTGGGGGTCCAGTGGGCCGCAGGGCCCCCGGTGGGGTCGAGGGGCAACGCCCTCATGGGGGGCTCAGGGGGGCGAAGCCCCCCCGAAGCAGAAGCTTTTTGAGGATTTCGAGGGGTAAAAAGCTACATAAATTTCATTTGAAACCCAAAATGTATCATTTTAGGAAATACATTTTTATATACAAATAGTCCTTGCTTGGGATTGGATCAGTTGCCATAAGAACCACCCAGGAAGAACCAAGATAACATTAATGCAAACTTTATACCTGCCTGTCGGTTGCGAATGACGCAACCGACAGGCGTGAAAAAACTCATGCATGCGCACGAAAGTTCAAGCTTGGCTGATGCAAGCGCACATGATTCAAATCCATATATACTCAACAAAAATATAAACGCAACACTTTTGGTTTTGCTCCCATTTTGTATGAGATGAACTCAAAGATCTAAAACTTTTTCCACATACACAATATCACCATTTCCCTCAAATATTGTTCACAAGCCAGTCGATAGTGATAGTGAGCACTTCTCCTTTGCTGTGATAATCCATCCCACCTCACAGGTGTGCCATATCAAGATGCTGATTAGACACCATGATTAGTGCACAGGTGTGCCTTAGACTGCCCACAATAAAAGGCCACTCTGAAAGGTGCAGTTTTATCACACAGCACAATGCCACAGATGTCGCAACATTTGAGGGAGCGTGCAATTGGCATGCTGACAGCAGGAATGTCAACCAGAGCTGTTGCTCGTGTATTGAATGTTCATTTCTCTACCATAAGCCATCTCCAAAGGCGTTTCAGAGAATTTGGCAGTACATCCAACCAGCCTCACAACCGCAGACCACGTGTAACCACACCAGCCCAGGACCTCCACATCCAGCATGTTCACCTCCAAGATCGTCTGAGACCAGCCACTCGCACAGCTGCTGGAACAATCGGTTTGCATAACCAAAGAATTTCTGCACAAACTGTCAGAAACCGTCTCAGGGAAGCTCATCTGCATGCTCGTCGTCCTCATCAGGGTCTCGACCTGACTCCAGTTCATCGTCGTAACCAACTTGAGTGGGCAAATGCTCACATTCGCTGGCGTTTGGCACGTTGGAGAGGTGTTCTCTTCACGGATGATGCGAAGGAGATGTGTTGCACTGCATGAGGCAAATGGTGGTCACACCAGATACTGACTGGTATCCCCCCCAGTAAAACAAAACTGCACCTTTCAGAGTGGCCTTTTATTGTGGACAGTCTATGGCACACCTGTGCACTAATCATGGTGTCTAATCAGCATCTTGGTATGACACACCTGTGAGGTGGGATGGATTATCACAGCAAAGGAGAAGTGCTCACTATCACAGATTTCGACTGGTTTGTGAACAATATTTGAGGGAAATGGTGATATTGTGTATGTGGAAAAAGTTTTAGATCTTTGAGTTCATCTCATACAAAATGGGAGCAAAACCAAAAGTGTTGCGTTTATATTTTTGTTGAGTAGTTTTCTAACAGAGCGGTATTAATATTCGTGTTTACATTATGAATATGTATGTATATGTACGTTATGTATTAAAATAGCGGTATTTAATTTGGCGACCTTGTTTAACTTGCGAAATTCACATAATAAATCCCACGCGAATATTTGCACCTTTACAGTATTTGCAACATGAAGGAGAAGCTCCCTTTATTTCTCAGCGTATACATACAAACATGTTTTTACAAACCAGACAAGTGTAATTGTGTGTCTACATGGGTATTTACAAGCCTACTAATCTGTTTGATATCAGAGGAGGATAGGGACCAGGGAGCAAAAATTCTCAACCCCCATGGGAAAAGTTTATCTAGCAGTTTCCCCTTTCATCACTTAAGGGATTACTCTGGCAGAGGAAATTGAAACTTGAGGGTGTGTGATAATAGCTGTGTAACAGTTAGTGCTTGTTGCTTATTATCAATGAAAAGAAAATACATAACGTTGATATCCAGATCAGAAAAAATCAATCAATCAATCAATTTTTTTATATAGCGCCAAATCACAACAAACAGTTGCCCCAAGGCGCTTTATATTGTAAGGCAAGGCCATACAATAATTATGTAAAACCCCAACGGTCAAAACGACCCCCTGTGAGCAAGCACTTGGCTACAGTGGGAAGGAAAAACTCCCTTTTAACAGGAAGAAACCTCCAGCAGAACCAGGCTCAGGGAGGGGCAAAAAATCAGCAGAATTCTCGGGGGGGGGGGGGGGGATGCACTTTTTGAAAACTGTTAACGCACATCACACCTGAAACACACAATTCCCCAAATAGGTAATTTCATGCTCAGATTCACACAGTTTAAATAAACACCGACACACAATTCCAGAATATAATACACTAACACAGTTCACCAAATCTACCAAAGCACTGACACACGTTGTCTTCCAACAGAAACATTTAGTCAGTCACAGCACAGTGTCATAAAAAACACTGGCAACTAATGGAATAACACAAACTGCATCACTTTGCATGTGTCAAATCTACTTTCCTATATATATATATATATATATATATATATATATATATATATATATATATATATATATATATATATATATATATATATATATATTGACACATTTTGACAACGTGTTCAACAATTTTTGAGTGGAATGGCTCAAGCAATGAAACGAGGACTATTAGTTGTAAAGAGAATGACTATTCAGCCTTTACAAGAATAGTTTATTTTGATGGACATGACAAAAACAAGTTAAAAGTGATCAAACTGCAGAGTTGTATGTACTCAACTGCTACATGTCCAAAAGCATGTGCACTTTGATGAAATGAACATGAAACTGCCACTAGGTTGTGCTCAAACGACTAAATGTTGTGGAGGTTGCACTAACTGTTGTGCAAAGTTTAAATACTGTTGTGAGAAATGCACCAAAGCGATTGAGAAAAACTGTAAACACAGGATCAGAATTACTGCTGGGTTTTGGAAACGTCTGTACCCTGTAAAATGATGGAAGTGGAGAGAGAGATAGAGAGAGAGAGAGAGAGATAGATAGAGAGAGAGAGAGAGAAAGAGAGAGATAGATAGATAGAGAGATAGATAGATAGATATAGATAGAGAGATAGAGATAGATAGATATAGAGATAGAGATAGATAGATAGATGTCAGCTTGGGACTCCACCAAGGGCGGTCGCATCTCCTGCACTCTCCCTTATCTCTGCTCTCTGCTTTAACCTTCAAGTCCCTACTTCACCAGACTGTGAATTCTTCAAATTATATTGGATACTGGATCTATTGGACTACTATTGGAATTACCATGGAATTGATCAGCTGGTCTTTGAACGCTATTGACACTATTTTTTCTACAAGAAGGTCAGGACTGGGGGATCCTACCTGCCCAGATGGAACGTATCCTGCAGGCTATGTTCTCGACTCCTAGGGGTCTTGGCGTATTGCATGCTTGGCGCCTTTCTCCGTTGAGGATGTTGAGGATTTATTCATTTGTGGTCTTATGGTAGCAGGGCTGGTACTTTCTGGCTTATGTGCTGCCCTGATCTACAGGAAAATTGGCAAAACGGCAGCATTAAAAACCATGGCCCCTCGCTTGTCCGTCATGATTAACGAGGTTGGCAAGGCAGTGCATTCTCAGACGGCGATGACTCTTGAACTCAGACGCAAATTGGATGACATCTTGGAGCAGATGCAGAAGTTGAAGATTTTGGAGGCCGGTGAATATTCGTAATTCATAATTGGGAATATTCTTAATTCATAATTGAGATTTGGTTGTTCAAGTGGAACTGCAAAAAGTGTTTTCAGTGCTCAAACCACAATACATGGGCTTATCAAGCCTGGAGGACAAATTGCCTGACTGTTTTCCTCCAGAGGAATGTCTTCTGGCCTTGGTGATCATTTGGCTGTTTTCTTATCTCAACTCACAAAGACAAACTGTTTTCACAGGACTGAAGCATGCTCCACTCCCTCCCCCCACCCCCTCCTACCCCCTATCAAACACCCCCCCCACTCCGGCTTCTGCTCATGTCACTCCTTCTACGAGACCGTCGTGTGCTCTTTCTCTGGTTATCACAAAAGCTGGACATCAGCCATTTTCCGGCAGATTTCACTTTTAACAAGAGATTTTGTCATGGAAAGCCGCGCGGAGGCTTCGCGCGTAAAGACCGATTCGCTTTGGAAGCGAGACAAAGGAACACCTCCGTTTCGGCGTGTCAGAGTACAAGTTTGGACATGTCCAGCTCTCCACAATTTCTCTAATACTTACTGGACTGGTAAGCATTGAAAGCCGAGATAGGCATGTCCCAACTTGTCCCAACTCATGCATGTGCACGAGGGTTCAAGCATGTCTGACGTAAAAACATATGAATGAAATCCATATAGTTTTTGAAAAAAATAAAAAGGACCATTACTTTGACGGACATTGACAGACCTCGTAAACAATGTCAAATGTGTATGTGCTGTCTTTAATTCTGATGTGTGCCATTATTACGGTAAACAAGTAATAATTGTGGACTAATTGCTGTCTGAGGTAACACATAATTTCTCCACTGTGAGATCAATAAAGTATATCTCATCTCATCTCATAGATACAGAGTGCCCTCAAAAAGTGGAACACTTATTTCACTCATTTTAATTTGTTTCTGCCATTTCAAATACAACAACAACAACAACAACAAAACAAACAAACAACAACAAAAAAAGAACTTCTAAAATTATCTTCCTTAAGCTCAAGATGAAAGCAAATCTCTACAACTTGATATAAATTAATTAAAAATATAAAAGCCCAGATGATGGGTTGCATAAGTAATGGGACGCTTTGGTGTAATAAATAATCTGTTTTATTGCGTTTTCTTCAGACAGGTCAGCAGATGGATACATGAACATTTCTAAGCCACTGAATATGTCTGGGAGGAAGATTTTCATTCACCAAAACATCAAATCGGGTTATTCCGGCCTGAATATGTATTACAAAATGGGTTGTAATATATAACTTGCAATTTAAGACAAATTAAGTTTCAAAACCTCGTGATTTTGTCAGATTTGCTTATTTTGTGGTGCATTTTGAAGCGCAAAATACGACAACGGAGACCCCAGACTGTTGAATAACTGAAGTCGGACATCAAGCAAGAATGGGAAAGAATTCCACCTACAAAGCTTCAACAGTTAGTGTCCTCAGTTCCCAAAAAGCTTATTGAGTGTTGTTAGAAGGAAAGGTGATGTAACACAGTGGTAAACATACCACTGTTCCAGCTTTTTTGAAATGTGTTGCAGGGATTTATTTCAAAATGAGCAAATATTTGCACAAAAACAATAAAGTTTATCAGTTTGAACATTAAATATCTTGTCTTTGTGGTGTATTCAATTGAATATAGGTTGAAGATGATTTGCAAATCATTGTATTCTGTTTTTATTTACATTTTACACAACGTCCCAACTTCATTGGAATTGGGGTTGTATACAAAGTGAGATGCAATTTCTAACTTGCAATTTTAGACAAATTAAGTTTTAAAACCTCTTGATTTTGTCAAATTAACTTATTGTACACCAATTCCCTGCCTTCCGTGCACAAATTACTGTTTTTAGGGAAGTTTGAAAATTTTATTAGAAAACGGTTTGCTACAACCCCAGTGGCTGGAGAAAGCCATGTTCCACCTGTCAGCTGCAGATGGATCGTTAATTCAGAGGGGTATGTGTGGACTGGTTGTTTGTCTTGGTGGTTTTCTTCCAGGAGAAAAGGTGGCTCTGTCGTGTGGTGATTTGGTAACATGCAGCACTAGCTCATGCTCCCTGACCTGACCTCTCAGGATGTTCATATTTAAGATGGAAAACTATGAAATCCAAACTATGCAATGGACTGGAGGCTGAATTTCTACAAGGACAAAAACAAGTTTCACCATAAAGTGTCAGAATTGTCAGAGGATTTAAGTGACATCTTGAATGAAATGTCTTGAGCTCTCTCATTCATTATTTTGTTCCCAAAAGTCTTCCACTGTCAGATTCTGATCTTTGCAGACGACGCCAAGATTTCAGAGTCAGAGACCGACAGGTTACAGCAAGGCTTGGATGTCCTGTAGAACTGGTATCGAGAATGATGATCAGAAGAAGGTACTTGCAGGTGGTATCATCTAGCAAACTAGTTTAAGTTACAGTAGATGGATTGGCCAGTCACACTCTGTTGATTTATAAAATCCAAGGTTCTATCTTTGACCTTCACACTTGTGGTCTTCCTCCTCTGCTGCCTGTTCAGACAAGCACCAGTGTAGCAACCCGTTTTGCAAGGGCGCAAAACCCCCATAGGCCGGGGGTCTGGGGGCCGCTTTAGGCCCCCATAAGCCAATGGTTTCTAGATAAGCTCAGATGCATTCTGAGCATCCAGAACAGTAATTTTAATGTTTTGAGAAAACCATAAAGTGGACACCATTTGACTTTTGCAATTTAAAACTGTGGATATAAGTACTTTATTCTGAGAATAGCCAGCATTGATTTTATTAACATCCTGGTGTAAACAAGGTATCACCACATGTGTAGAACTCAAAAAGAATGATAGGTTGAGTTTTCATAAAAAAACAACAAAAAAAACAAAAAACAACTACAATGTGATAAAATGTATTCATAAATACGAAAGAACAGGCTCTTAATAATTATTAACTATCACATACTGTATTTTTTTTTCTCAAGATTTGTTTTTGCATAAGTTTGAAAAAACAACAGATCATAAGTTTAGGATAAATTGCTTATCATGAATTTAATTTTTGAAGTGGCACTAATGACAACATTCATACTGAACATAATTTCGCTTGCATAGACTGATTTTGGAGATCAAGCAATAATTGCAGATGGGCTTTCTGAGGTCCCACATAGCTTTTCTGATTTCCTTTTCTAACTTTCAGAATTTAGTAAATTAGCATATGGTCCATTGATACTTATGTGTAGACACTAGTCCCTAGAGGCAACTATTTTTGGTTTCAAATCTGGGCAAATGCAGTCCCAGAAAATTCTGAATGTGACAAACAAGAAACAGGTGTTGTAAACAAGTCAATGCTGCAAAAAATACAAACTTGCAGAAACAAAGATACTATTCTGACATGGTTTTGCACATAAGACTGACATAGCATGTTTCAAGTACACACATATATGTCAGCAGGTGTGTGTGTGTGTGTGGGGGGGGACATACTATATTCTGTCCCCCCCTGGGTGAAAATTGCACCCATGCCATTTTGTAATAAAAACCTGTTTTGTTATAAAATTTTCAAACTTCCTTAAAAACAGTAACTTGTGCACAGAAATGAAACATACACTCTTAGGCATAAAATTTTGAATTCAATTGATAAAGTTAAGGTAACGTTTTCCACATAACATTGTTAATTAAGTGCAAAACAACATTGTCATTGACATTAATTAAATCAAATGAAACATTATTACTTAAATCCCAATATTGTGTTGCACTTAATTGACAAAGTTATGTGGAAAAAGTTACCTTAACTTTATCAATTAAATTCAACATTTTATTTCGTAGAGTGCAGGGTGTTGGTGTAAAATCAATTAATTTGACAAAAACAAAAGGGTCGCTCCAGAGGCATGTAGGTTCCATAATATGACAGGACATTGTGGGATTCATGTGAAAAGTCAGGCCCTTTGTTTTCACATATTTTAGCTGCAGGGTGCTATTTTAACAAACTGCTGTCCTCCTCTTAGCACCTACATTGTGATGGGATGGACAGCTGGAAGAAGACGTTCACACGGCCACGTCTTCACACTCATACATCTTTAATTCATGCTAATTGGGAAAGCTGTGGAGTGTGTGTCTGCAGTGTGGGTGTGGTGTGATTTATCAACAAGGCCGCTTAGAGGGACAGTCCTGACATCGATCCGTGTAGATGTGTCTCATCATTTATCCCGGCACATTCGCTGTATCTGCTGTACTTATTGCTTGGCTCCTCTCCACGTCAGCTGCGACATCACTTCTCTTTCACCTCTCCTCCTCAACATCCCTCATGCCCACCCTCCAGTCTTTAAGTTTCATTCCTGTCCTCACATCCAGCCACCTGATGAAAATCTTGCAGCAGATCTCTGAAACAGAAATAAAAAGGGAAAGAAACGGGCGATTGTTTCTGGGCTGGAAATAATGTTCTTCTTTCATCACAGCTGCAATCATGATGTGGATTTATGGTTAACAGAAATGTGAAATAACTTTGACTGGTGCTGTAAGTGCACTTAGTCGCATATAATTCTTCTTTAATGTTCGTAGGAGAAAAGTGAGGACTTTTTAATAACTCCTTCTGTTCACCTCTGTCCTCATTAAGAGGTGGGGTTTAGCAGAAATTGAGATCTACTGAAGGCATGCTGAGAAGCTTGATCTCAGCTCAGAGAAAGAGGATGGAGGAGACTGCAAACTTAAAACAAACTAATTAATATGATTATTTGTTATGAAGGAGGCTCTCTCCAGTGCTCTGCTCCTGAATTTGACACATCAGGAAGTCTTTTATGATGTCATTAGTGCAACTGTTCCACTGAGGACAAATGAGTCTTGTGGGTTAAGAGGAGTTAATCACCTGCCAATCAAACATAATCAAGCCGCCTCCACGGATGAGGCGTTGCACAAATCTCATCAGAGCCTTCAATTAAGAAGATACAGGAAGGAGAACGCATGCAGAGAGAAGAGCGTGACAAGGCAAGCACGGGGTGGTGAGAAAGAAGCAAACACAAAGAGTAAGCAGAGCTGGCTGTCTCCTGTCTGACACTAAGCAGCAGAAATGTAATGTCTTAAAAGGCCATCACAGTCAATAAAGTTCCTAATGTGCTTAAAGCAATTACTGTGTCCACTGAGGAGCAGAGTGCAAGCAGGATATTAACCCCAGCAACCCGCTCTATCTGCTCCCTAATTAAATTATTAAATTATCCTTTCATTCTCGTACACACAATGAGCACAGTGATGTGTATGCATGCTTTTAATATGCACATCCATGCATACTTATATGTTTGAGGTACTATACTTAGCAAGAATGAGTATGAATCAAGCCGACCCAGGTGGAATGTCATAAGAAACAAAATTCGTGCCACATCTGGGAGGGAATAAGAACTGTGGAGGACAGCCGTCAGACTGCTCAGACTGCGACTCGCCCTGAATGACTCGTGCACACGTCATAGGTGGAACACATTAGGATCAGAAAATATGACAAATGCTCTTACATTGCCCTACAAGTGATGTCCAATTGCAGTTGGAGGAAATATATTCCAGCAGCACTCGAGGTGCGCTCGTGGTGCGTTCAGGCACAGTTGTGACATTCGGCCAGGATCTGAAATGGCGGATCATTTTGAACTGCCCCTCAAACGTGACCAGAATGTCGTTTTCATGCTGTTTTCATGCCATAAGAATAGTTAGTTAGTCCATTGTTATCACCTGACATTGTTAGTGGAGCTCAGACAGACAGGAAGACGTCTAGCAGATTGTGAAACTGAAATGTTGATCAGAGTGTTGTACTTTAAAAATATTGGAGCTGATTGATAAGAGACACAGTGGTTAGCAGTGTTGTCTCAGATCAAAAAGGTCATGGGATCATTTCCCACCTGGGCCTTTCTGTGTGGACTTTGCATGTTTTCCCCGTGCTCACATGGGTTCCCTCCAGGTGCTCCGGCTTCCTCCCACATCCACAGACGTGCAGGTTATGTAAACTGGAAACTGTAAATTGACTGTAGGTGTGTCCAGGGTGTGCCCCGCCTCACGCCCTATGACTGCTGGAATAGGATCCGCCTCCCCATGACCCTTGATTTGAGTAATCGGGTATAAAATTTGAATGAATGATTGATAAGTCAACATGTCATGGGATAAGGCCTTTACCTTATTATATTTCAAATAACTGAACAAAGAAAAATCACATGACTGTCTGTTTTACCATTTGCTTCCGTGAATGTGCTTTTACTTTATTTTTGTACAATAATAACATTGTGTTTTCAAGATAAGTGTACGGATAAAATATGGCAACAATGATGATAGTATTATAGTGAGTGTCATTGTGCAGACAGCGATCATATGAAGGATGTTTTCCTCATAGATTATCAGAAATCAGCCAGTGGTCAAGACACTATACTGGTAGGACTAGAAGTTGAGTTTTTACACCTAATTCTCATTTGAAATTGCTGATTCTGAAGCTGCTGCCAGTTTTTTTTTTCCCCTTTGCTTTTCACTCCAATTATACTCCAATTTAAAGAACTGTGTCCAAGTACTATAACTAATATGCTCTTCAGTGTGATTTAATGCCATTTAATAGCTGTCATAAAAAGCGGTATTTGTGGAGCCAGAGAGAACTCTTGACATTATGGTTGTTAATTATTGCTTCTGGAAATAACTCACCACCCTCAAGGTTTGTGGCAGACTCCCACGGAGCCTTTCATAGCATCTGGGACACCTTTTGTTTTTTGGACTGCATGGTGGAGTCCTGCAGCTCATTTCCTGCTGCAGACCTTTTTTTTTTGTTGCTGTTGTGTGTTTTAATTAATATTTCCCAATCTTCCCTGCTTCAGGCTGACATATAGTTAAGGTGGTGGTTAAATAGTAAATGTGAGGATAGTTGTTCGTGCCGGAAAGGACTCTGCTACTCTGCTGAGATGATAAAGATGGATGTACTGTGTGGAAAATTTGGAGCGAGCCCATCAACAGAACACATATTTTTGTCATGTTGGAACTATAAGCATCCACACATATGAAATCACACACGTGGAAGCTGTGTGTTCAAGCCTCCTCACATAGATAATGTTTTTGTCACCCAGCAGCACTTTAGTCTCTCATAATATCTGCAAACACAGAGTGATTATGTAAAATTCAGGTTTCTTGCATGAATTTAATCAAATCAAATTCTGCAAACCTGGCAGGAATACATCTTAAACCACATTCGAGCGAATCAGCACTTTTGAAATTCATGCACACTGTATGTCCTTGAGCAGAGTTGGCAGGGTTACTTTAAAAAATGCATTTCATTATATTTACTAATTACCTGCTAAAAATGTAATATATAACCTGTGGGTTAGGATTCCGTTCTCAACATGGTATAATTTAAGGATGTATTAATAAAACATATCATTCTTCATCTGATGAAGATCATTTTTCTTTTTCTCTTCTGCCAAGTGGTGTTTTTTCCCCTCTTTTTCTACACCGTATGCTGTCAACAATTTAAAACCCATTTAGGCATTCAGTCATTTTTTTGTACTATGAAAAAAAATCTGCTGAATTAATTCAAGTCCCAAGGAGGATATTGGTGCAGTTCCTGTCCAAAGCAATAAATGCCTAAGATGTAAGGTATCAACAGTTACATCCTGTTTTCCAGTGCTGTCTGCAGTAAACAACAGCTGTGATACTAACCCTGAGCAAGGGGGAAAGATCCCTCTCTTCCAGCAGGAGGAAAAGAGACGAGCATTAAGATCTAAATACCCTGTGGGATATGATAGGTATTGAGAAAAAGTTTGAACCCTGTATCCCTAGGGGATGGCACCGAACAGGGAGGTGGCTACAGACAGAGTCAGCAATCATTATTAGTAAGATCTGAATTTAATAAGTGGTACAAAAGGATGGTTAATGTTTATGATTCACTCAGCAGAACTTAACCATGACCTAAAAGATTTATTTGTGCAGATACATAAATAATTTGTTACCCTATCACCACACCTCAATAAAATAAACAACTTGTTTATCATTGCAAGTGTTAATGGGTGGTTGAAGTTCATGACACTTGTTGTTTAAAATAAATAAAAATGTATAAAGCTGCAGCACGTTTCATCTGTGGATTCACTGTGCTAGCATGCTGGTTGGTGAATAATAGTAATAATAATAATAAATTTATGGATATAGTATTTTAACAAAGATTCAAAATGCTTCACAACATTTCATTAATTGAAAGCAACAGACAGCACATATGAAAAGGCAAAATCAGTAAAACAAAGAATACCATATTTGCCTGTTAGAGGGCCCAGGGCCAAACATCAGCCCACCCCCTTTTTTAAAGAAAGTTTGTTAAACGCCCACCTGAAATTCAATTAACAGATTTAATTCATTTAATGAATGAAAAAATGGACACAGTCAAGTGAGTTACTTGTGATATATTTTTTATTTGTGAAGAAATGAAATATTTTATTGAAATTCTTTGTGATATAAAAAAAAATTCTGATATAAATGGCATTCTGATATAAATAAAAATGGGCTGCATTTATATAGCGCTTTTCCATCTGCATCAGACGCTCAAAGTGCTTTACAATTATGCTTCACATTCACCCATTCACACTCACATACTGATGTCAGGGTGCTGCCATGCAAAGCGGTCACTAGACACCAGGAGCAACTCGGGGATTCAGGACCTTGCCCAAGGCCCCTTAATGATTTTCCGGTGAGACTGGGGTTTGAACCAAGGATCCTCTGGTCTGAAGCCCTACGCTTAACCACGAGACCATCACCTCCCCTATATACATTATACTGGCCGTGCTCCTGCATAAGTCCACCCCCTTGTCAGGCAGAATTTAGCATGGAGAGTCCTGGGCCCTCTGATGAGAGAACTTGGTACATCCACACACACACACACACACACACACACACACACACACACACACACACACACATATATATATATATATATATATATATATATATATATATATATATATATATATATATATATATATATATATATATATATATATATTCAAACAGACTTAGGACAAAAATAATAATTAGTCCTTCAATGAGTGTAGGCAGTCGAGAACATGTGAGTCTTATAAATAAAGCCAACGCTTTATTTTATTTTACAGCCTTATACTTTATTACAGGCATTGACGGGTCTCAAACCAGTGCTTGGTCTCCCGGGGACATGAGTACAGCTCACACAAGACTCATTAATGTCTCTTTCATCAGAGTATAAATGCATTTCAATGCACAATAAAGTTATGTGCGCTCAAGCACATCACTTCTGCGAGGATACAAAGTGAAACAACCAAAAATCAAACATATTTGAGTGTCCTTTGAAAAACAAGCGGTGAGAGGTGAAGCCGGCGGACAGCTCAGTATTGCATGTCTGAACTGTTAATATCCATTTTATTTGCTCTCAGCATGTGTGCTCTCTTTTTGTCGTCATGGATCATCGAGGTCCAGAGAGAACAAACACAAAATTTAATAGGAGCAAAAATGCATGACCATAGCCTTGGGGAGCAGAAGGACAGCAGGACGGGGAGCGCTCCCACACATGTGTGCGTGCATGCATGCACAGACAAAAAGAAAGGGACCATTTCTTGCTGCGCCAAAATGAGGTTGGGGAATTGGATCGAACATTTCGGTCCCCCCCAATGAAAGCGGCTCTTGCAGGAGGACAGATGGGGTGTGAAGAAAAGCCATCGGATGACGATGAGGAGAGAGGAACGCGTATGAGTGCAAAGAGATGACAAGAATAAAAAAAGTGAAACAGAGTTAAGGGGGAATCAGTTGGAGAGATTGCTTCAGAAGTCCTGGGAGAGACACAGCTGTAAAGTTTAATGAAGAAACTTCCCAAGTCTCCCAGAGTGAGTGTCATGTAAACAAAAGACAGAGAAATACAACGTCCACCCACACTGTCGCTGAAGCATTTATTCTCATGCACGCCGGCGTACATGTGTGCATGCACACACTAACCGGCACAGACACAAGACAACCTGCTAGACAGGCAGGGTGGAGATAGATGGCTGAGGTAAATAGGGGTGTCATGGCGGCGTGATGGAATGAGGCAAAGGAGAATTCATCCTGCGTTTCCGCTAGCCTCTGTCCCCCGCTGACAGTGCTCTGAAATAGGGCCTGCTGTGTCTATATATATAAGCGCGTGTCCGTGTGAGAACGCGTTTCACGTTTTTAACTTGTGGGTGTTTGTGTTTGGCCGTGGTGAAAACAGCTGACACAGATTACAGCAGGAAATGAGCACGAGTTGTCCCGCTAGTGGAAATTAAACATCCTGCATACGAGTTTTTATGTTCACATCTGTTTTCAAGTGGAATCCCATCGGGCCAGCGGTCGATAATGCGTTATTCGATCGTTCAGAGAGTCTGTGGATTCTCGCGGTACCTTGAGGTAATAATTAAATGAAATCATGGTCATGATGACATGCAGGAAGATGGAATACATTTGGTGGCGCCGACCCGTCCTGATGGCACATAATAACACTAGTGCTTCATTCCTGCTCCATTCTTCCTCATTTCCTCTTTTATGTCTCCATTACTCTCCACAAATCTTATTCTTCTGTTTATCCGCCTTCCCTGTCGAGAATCTAAAGCCACAGAATTTCGAGTCTACGTAGTTGCTTCCATCTCCCCTGGCTTTGGCTTCATCCACACTCCAAGCTTCACTGAGTCATGGTGCTGATCTCCTGAAATGTTTCTGTGAAGGTACCAGACATACAGTACTGTAGCTGTAAAATTATTTTTTATTTATTATATTTTTGTTCAAATTTCAGCATCATTGGAAGCATTTAAATGGCATATTTAGGATAGTAGGCTTCAACAAGGTTTAACATAAACCAGTCATGTCTAAGGGCCCCTTCACACACAACACGACTGAGGCCGACGAGCGCACAAAGGAGGAATTGTATGCCATTTGTGAAAAATCTGAGCTGCCTCCAACGCCTCGTACACGTGTCGCTACAACTATTTGTGCACACCAGCGGCTGAAAGACAGAGTGTGCCATGTGAGAGCCCATTCAATCCCTCTCGTGACAGGTGTCAGCCAAATTCCAGGTGACATACACAAATATCCAACACCGCTCGCTGGCCACTTACAAAATGTGTGGCCATTTGCGCTGTTAGCATGAAAACAGTGAGCAGGCGATCACTGTCAAGCTGGATGTGAAATTTATCTAAGTGCCCTCACAAGTGTGGCGTTGCAAAAAGTAACACACGTGGTGTGCATGTGTATCGCACGTGTGCGCGTGTGTTGTGCCCCTCCACCCCCCAATAAACACATGTTGTACATTTTATTTAACCAGGGTTATTTAACCACAGGGTGTATTGTGTCCCCTTTTATTTATTATTTATATCTACCCAGTGATATTCACTAATTATACAGCTGTTTTTATTTTATTTTTATCCACATCAGAGGTGCGATGTGATGCAGCTGTTCACACTGTTTGTGCACGCACACAATGGTTCATGGTCCCCATTTCGTGTTGGTTTGCGGATTTTCTACTGGTTTTTGCGTCTTTCGTATTATTGTGTGAAGGAGCCGTAAGCAATGTCCCACAATCTATATATTGAAAGCCAAGTGGCTTCTGTGTGCGTGTATGTGTGCGTGCGTGTGTTCTTCGATCACAGAGAAACTGGGGAGAACTGACATTTGCCGTTTGTTATGTTTATGTATTTTGGGTAAAAAATGAACGCTGCAAAAACAGAAAGTTGATAGGACTAACATTTTTTGGAGAAATTAGGGCTATTAGGTACAACAGGTAATTATCAACAATGGATGTTGATTCTGGACTCACACGCTGTTCCAGTAGGTGGCAGTAAATCATCTGTATATTAAAAGCCAAGAAGCCTACATGTCTGCATATGTGTAACTTCAATCACAGAGAAAATGACAAATATGTTTGGAGCAATTAGGGCTATTAGGTAATAACAGTGAACAATGGATTTTGATAATAACACCATTAATCAGAACCTAGTAACCACAAAAGTTCTGAACAAAGGAAATATCTCAGCCTTGCCCATTGTAAAACATAACATCAACTGCATTGCCAAATAATAAATACAATTATTCACAAAACTTTCTCATTTTAATTTCCTGCATTTTCAGTTACAATCATTATAGAAACTGCATATTTTATTACCACCCTTGAAAAAAAATGTCAGCTACCTATTTTATAAAAACTACCCAATCTAGAGCCCATGGATCCCCACGGGCAACGCGCTAGTTAGATCATTTATCAGTAATGATTTTGAGAATAGTGACTTTATATTTATGAAACCTAGGCTAAGGACCTAACTACAGTTAACATTTTGACTGTCAGAATGTGGGGGTTGTTCTGGCCTAATGTATGTAAGATGCCTCAGATTAGGTTTAGTTCTATGAAGGTCCAAAGGGAGTAGACACAGAATTTTTGGTAAGGTTAGAACTTACCTATGTAAAGCACCTTGAGGCAGCTTTGTTGTGATTTGACACTGAATAAATAAATTGAATTTTATTCAGGAGAAAAGGTAACATTGTCATAGTAGATTTCCCAGCAAATCCAGTGGTCTTAAAGTAAATTTTTCTTCTTCATTGGCCATTCAAGCCGCTGACGGCTAATCTCACTTATGACAACTACATTTTTAACCTGTAAATCTAACGCCATTTTCTTTTTTTCTTACTAAATTAACATTATCGTGCTGTTTGTTTTTCTTATACCCCCATCACACCTAGCACAAATGAGGATGAATCACGGCTGAATGACAATTCGAACCACACTCTGCAAGTATCAAGGTGCATTCAGAAATGTTGGACAGCATTTGCAGAGCAGTCGGACAGGCGGGCACAGTCGTACGACCGCCCCAAATGCCTTTATGGGCAATTTGTGTTGGGAAGGTGTCGTAACACGGACCCACAACAGGGGGCGCAAATGAACGGACAATGAGTAAGCCAAAAGGTAACAATTTAATGTTGTGATATTACACAACGAAACGTGTCTTAATTTTCACAGTCAATAAACACCAGGTGACGTGTGGGCAGGCTCGAAGATAGAAGACGCCCGACGAGAGAGAAGCCGCGTCCCACACGGCCTCCACCACCAACGGCCTGAAGAACACCGGAGCCGCCAAGTCCCGAGTCCCCAGGTGGCCTCTGTCTTCGGCTGTCGACCCTGGTACTGCTGGCAGAAAGCAGAAAGATGATGTGTGAGTGTGAGTCCGCACACTCAGTAATTCGCAGTCCAAACACAGTTAGGAGGGAGCACCTCCACCTCCAAACTAGGAACACACTAGCAGCTACTGTAACCACTTATCTGGATGGAGTGAGAGGCGAAGACGTCGCTTCTCTCACGGACCGCCAACCCAGTTGAAAGGGCACCACAGGACAACGGCTGCAAACAGATCAGACGTAAGTCACAGTTTAAATTCAGCAGAGAAATTACCTTAGTACTGGTAGTCGATTTCTCGGCGGGGAGGTGGAGTTGCAGTCCGGGTTATATGGTGGTGATGATAAACGAGTGACAGCTGGTGCAGAGGATGAGTGACAGCTGTCACTTCCTCTGGGTCTGGCGCCCTCTCGTGCTTGGAGCCCGCACTCCAAGCAGGGCGCCCTCTGGTGGTAGTGGGCCAGCAGTACCTCCTCTTCAGCGGCCCACACAACAATTTGCTTGTATTAATTAATTGTTTTACAAATTAGAACAGTTTTATACTATAAAATTTGTAATATTTCCTGTAAATAACTTTACATGTTTTTGTTGTATTTTATACAGAATTTCACAGAACCACATTTAAGATTTTTTTTTTTTTTACCATTAAAAACAAGAGATTTTCTTAGTGTAAATTAACCAAAACACAAATTTGTCAAACCTTAAAACTGCATAGTGTAATTCTTAATGGGTTCTTGCATTTTATGATGTCTTACAACATGGCTGTGACATTATTACTTTCAAACACACAAGTGATACTCATTGCTAGTCCTAACAGTTTTTCACCTTAGGAGTTCTTTTGAGGGCTAAGATGGTTTGTGAATAACTTTTATCTTTACCAGGATCGAGTCTTAACATTAAGATAGATGAAATTCTCTAATTCTAAAAATAGTCTCATAATTGTGTCACTGGGAGCAATGCTTTGTACTAGAAGCTTTGTAACTGCACCCCCAGATGTTACAGATCTTCAAGCAGTTGCAGGACAAATGAAGCTGTGACCTACCTTCTGCCTAATGTGCTCCAAACCTAAGTCTAACCCCAAGTGTATTCAGATTAACAAGAGAGTCTCCTTATGTTTCTGTCGTGATTTTGTGAACTATTCTTACCTGGGGGAACAGACTGACCCACCTGAAACAGCACAACAGCTGGACCCATTAAATCTTGGTTCAAGGTCCTTCTGGAGTTCATCTAACGATTGGTCCTTTCTGTTCTCTCGTTGTAAACGTTGCAGTTGTTGGATGGATAAGCAGTAAATCTACTGCAGATGACAGAACTACGTAAATGTGCACTACACAGCAGACGTGGGATGAAGTCACTGTCAAGTCATCCTGAAATCATCAGTCTGCAAGTATCAAGTCAAGTCAGCTTGCAAACAGTTGGTGGTCACTGTGACTTGAGACTTGACTTGGGATTTGCTGATTCATGACTTGAGAATGTCTTGATGGTGACTTCATCCTGCCTCTGCTACACAGCTATGCCTTTAAAACACCACTACTTTGATTAATAGCAGAGAAAAAGCCCTAATTAGTCTTCATTTAGCTTGATATTTAATGAATTTCCCAAGACTAACACCAATATTAGAAAAAGCAAAGCATCGCTATTATTCATATTTCCATGACAGCTGTAAACCATCAGGGTACAAAGGTCTTGTTTGGGTCATTTTGGAGATGGCTGTTACTGTATAAAATCTTTTAAACACCACATACAATGAAAAACTGAGATTATGTTGTTACTGATTGAACTCAGACCAAACTAAAACTGTCTTGTATAAGAAACAAAACACTTTTTATTGCTCAAGTTCATGGACAAGCTAAAAGTAATATCAGACAAAATAAACAAAATTTCACACATAATAAATGACTCTTGAAAGCACTGTTTCCTAATCTCCATTTCAGCACTGACGCTCACAAATCTGGGTCCTTAGCCTTTGAGACTGAAGGAGTTTTTTGATCCATGACTCTGACTGCGAATGCAGTCAGAGTCTAAGAAGGTGTTACAGATGACAATACCATCAGATCTCCTTTTGCTGAAGACATGAGTGGACATTTCAATGTCCATATCATAATCATATGTATTCAGATGTCCAGGAGGAACAAGTATTAATAGAGGAGGAGGTATCTGAGGAAGGAGAAGAAGAAGATGGGAAGAATGTTATGTGCTGGGGTGTTTGGCTGGCTTGGTTTTTGTTTTGTTTCTCCCACTGAGTGGCTGAGCATTAGGACCTCACCCTGAACACCTGAGGCTTGTTTTCACGTGCAGGTCATCAGGGCTCACAGCTGTGGTGTATTTTGTCTTGATCAGAGATTGCTGCACTTAAACCTTGAATGCACAGTGTGTGATTGCCAGAGACTCGACCTTGTGAGCAGACGTGTGAGATCGACGTCAGGAGAACAATCTCACCATCACGGACGCAGAGACCGCTCCAGGTTTGATGCCACAGTCTGTGAAGGAGGATTGGGTGAGGTCTCACGCTCTTCAGCACACTTCCTGAGGTAATTTGGTTTTGGTGACTTTTATGAAGTAATGACAGTGGATTTGGTGTCCCTCACACCTTGTTGTATTGAGCTGTCACATTATGCTAATTGTCTAATCAGCTTCTGCTGCAGTGGAGATTTGAACTGAGTTGTTCCGTGCCTGCAGGGTGAGAAGCTGATATATATTTAAGCCAGGAAGTGTTTGCTGATTGTGTGCACCTTTGAGCTGTGTCTCTCTGGGTGGAGAGCGTTGGGCTCACCTCATGTTTTCTTTCTTCACAGACTCGGTTTGTCGCGGCCACCTGGGGGGTGTCGGCGGGGTCCCTGGGTCCGAACTGCTATGGCTGCGGACCGTTTGCGCTGCTGAGAGCGCGCCATGTTTTCACCTCACCAGACCGCTGACATTTTTGGTTGTTTATCACTAAACTCACTATGATTATTAAATTCTGTTATCTTTTGAACCGTGCTCTGCTTATTTTATGCTGGGTCCTGTCAAACGCTGGGTCGGTGCTCCGACCAAATTCATTTATGAGCAGGGTTTCCATCTAATAAATATATGTAGCCCCAACTCAGTTAAAACACATCCATGCAGGATAATGTAATTTAATTGAGTTGGGACGACATATATTTCCATCTATCCATTTTCTTCCGCTTTATACGGAGTCAGATTGCGGTGGCAGCAGCTCAAGCAAAGCTTCCCAGACCTCCTGATCCACACACACCTCCCGCAGCTCCTCCGGGGGAACCCCGAGGCATTCCCAAGTCAGCCAAGAGACGTAGTCCCTCCAGCATGTCCTGGGTCTTCCCCAGGGCCTCCTCAGAATGGGACGTGCCCAGAACACCTCTCCAGCGAGGCGTCCATGGGGCATCTGGAAAATATGCCCAAGGCACCTCAGCTGGCTCCTTTCGACATGGAGGAGCAGCGGCTCGACTCCGAGCTCCTCGCGAGTGACCGAGCTCCTCACCCTATCTCTAAGGGAGCGCCCAGCCACCCTGTGGAGGAAACTCATCTCGTCTGCTTGTACTCGCGATCTCGTTCTTTCGGTCATGAGCCAAATCTCATGACCATAGGTGAGGGTGGGTCGAAATGTAGATCGATCGGTAAATCGAGAGCTTTGCTCCCCTGCTCAGCTCTCTCTTCACCACGATGGTCCGATACAGCGACCGCATCATTGCAGGCGCTGCACCGATCCATCTGTCAATCTCACGCTCCATCTGTCCCTCGCTTGTGAACAGACCCCGAGATACTTAAACTCCTCCACTTGAGGCAAGGACACTCCACTGACCTGAAGAGGACAAAGCACCTTTTTCCGGTCGAGAACCATGGCCTCAGATTTGGAGGTGCTGATTTTCATCCCAGACGCTTCACACTCAGCTGCAAACCGCCCCAGTGCACGCTGAAGGTCCTGATTTGTCCGCAAACAGTAGAGATGAGATTCTGTGGTTCCCAGACTGGACCCCCTCTACACCCTGGCTGCGCCTAGAAATTCTGTCCATAAAGGTAATGAACAGAACCGGTGACAAAGGGCAGCCCTGGCGGAAGCCAACGTGCACTGGAAAAAGGTTTGACTTACTACCGGCAATGCGAACCAAGCTCCTGCTGCGGTCGTACAGGAACCGGATAGCCCTTAACAAAGGACCCCGGACCCCGGGGGACACGGTCGAACGCTTTCTCCAGATTCACAAAGCACATGTGGACTGGTTGGGCGAACTCCTATGAACCCTTGAGCACCCGATGGAGGGTGTAGAGCTGGTTCAGTGTGCTGTGACCAAGATGAAAACCACACTGCTCCTCCTGAATCCGAGGTTCGACTATCGGTCGAATTATCCTCTCCAGTACTCTGGAATAGACCCTACCAGGGAGGCTGAGGAGTGTGATCCCACTATAGCTGGAACACACTCTCCAGTCCGCCTTCTTAAACAGAGGGACCACCACCTGACCCGACCGCCACGCAATGTTGCAGAGGTGTGTCAACCAAGACAGTCCCACAACATCCAGAGACTTAAGGGACTCATGACGGATTTCATCCACCCCAGGAGCCTTGCCACCAAGGAGCTTTCTGACCACCTCCTGGGTGATGGATGAGTCTGCCTCTGAGTTCCCAGTCTCTGCTTCCTCTTCAGAAGACTTGATGATGGGATTGAGGAGATCCTCGAAGTATTCCTTCCACCGCCTGACAACATCCTCAGTCTGGGAAGGTACTAGATAGTGCTCCGACTGGGGACTCCATTGTTCTCTGGGGGATTTCAACACCCACGTGGGCAGCAACAGTGAGACTACATATATTTATGAGATGGAATCCAATCCAATGAGTCAGTTTTTGAGTGTATCACACAAACAAATGACTCATTGGATGAACTCAATTCAATTATGTGCAGGATTTCCATCTCATAAATATATGTAGTCCCAACTAAATTAAATTATCTTGCATGGATGTACTTTATTTGAGTTGGGGCTACATATATTTATTAGATGGAAACCCTGCACATAATTGAATTGAGTTCATCCAGTGCATCAGTTTTTTGAGTGCAGCATTTCTGTCAAAGAATGGGAACATATCATGCTCCTTTTCCTCATATGACAATCAGGGCGGGATGGAAACACAAAATATCATGCAGATGGCCCTAGTGCTCACGATGCAGCTGCCCTCTCCTAGGACATCACCTCAATATTCTGTTTATCACACCAGCCATAGAAAATAATCATGGTTTTCAGCAAATCACTGCTTGGTTTCACTGGTGAGCACGTTGATTATTTACTGGTTTAATGGTTCAATCAATGATGCGCTGGGTGTTTTCATCAGAGGTGGGACGAAGTCACCATCAAGTCACTCTCAAGTCATGAATTAGCAAGTCCCAAGTCACAATGCCCACCAGTTGTTTGCAAACTGACTTGCAGATTGATGACTTGAGAATGGCTTGACAGTGACTTGGTCCCATCTCTGGTTTTCACACCTGAACAAGGCCCGAACCAAGGTTCTAGTTTCTGTAAGTTTGGTCTGGTTAGTTTACTTTTACACTGTATTGTCGCAGTTTCACAAAAGAACTTTTCTTGATGTACTTATGTCCTGAAGTCATCATCTATGCAGGTTGCATCTCTGCATTCTTGATACTGATTGACTAGTAGAGGTGTGTGTGTGTGTGTGTGTGTGTGATGTCAGCAGTTGTCAATTTGGGGGGTGGGGGACTCATACATGAGGGGTTCAGGCGTGTTGCAGAACTCAGTTTGCAGTGTTCTCAGTTTTGATTTCCAGCTGGGGCAGGCTTTGGTGTATGTCTCTCCCTGTCTTTGATTCCCCGTGTCTGTCTTTCTGTGCATCTTAATCAAGGCTGACAAATGCACCCAACCAAAATATATGAATAAATGAATAGGGAATTCATTTTGGTGTAGCTACACTGTTATTATGGTATTTTTTTTCTTTACCAGCAGCATGCAACAGCACTTACTGTCAAAAGTTAAAATTTTAAACTTTTTCCACCTGCCATGGTCAAAATGTATATCTTTAAGTTGGAGAAAAGACTGACAGCAGCACAGTCACCCAGCTTTAATCAGGTAAATAATTCAATTACTGTCAGTTTCTTATTTTAACAGTGAGTCTGCTCTGAGCATGCCTGACTGATGCTGTCAGATCTGTCAGCAGAGTAGGTCTTGAATAGTACTTGCATGGGTATTATGCATGGGAGACCTCTTAGAAAAACAGGTTGTGTGTGTTTGGATTTCAATTTATTTTCATTTATTTATATAGCGCCAAATCACAACAGAGTTGCCTCAAAGCGCTTCACACAGGTAAGGTCTAACCTTACCAACCCCCAGAGCAACAGTGGTAAGGAAAAACTCCCTCTGAGGAAGAAACCTCAAGCAGACCAGACTCAAAGGGGTGACCCTCTGCTTGGGCCATGCTACAAAACATAAATTACAGGACAATTCATGAACGAATATACAAGAAATGCTATTGGCGCACAGGACAGGAGGATCGCCAACACGAACACAACTCCCATCTCTGGATGGAGCTGCACCTTAAACAGAGAGAAAAAACAGAATCAGGCATCAGAAAGACAAGAAATACTGTATAATTTGTCAGCATTAAACAACAAGAAAAACAGAGAAATACTAAGGTGATCGCCGGCCACTAGCCCTAAACTTCACTAAAAGACCCAGAATTTAGGTAAAGTTGAGGCTGCGGCCCGCTCCAATTACTAATAAAATGAATTAAAAGAGTAAAAAGCGTAAAACAAAACTGTACCAGTATGCTAGCCATATGAAAGGGAAAATAAGTGCATCTTAAGTCTGGACTTGAAAGTCTCCACAGAATCTGACTGTCTTATTGACGCAGGGAGATCATTCCACAGAACAGGGGCACGATAAGAGAAAGCTCTGTGACCCGCAGACTTCTTATTCAAGCTATGGACACAAAGTAGTCCTGCACCCTGAGAACGTAAAGCCCGGGCCGGTACGTAAGGTTTAATTAGGTCAGCTAGGTAGGAGAGTGCCAGTCCATGAATAATTTTATAGGTTAGTAGCAGAACCTTAAAATCTGATCTCACTGGGACAGGAAGCCAGTGAAGGGATGCCAAAATGGGTGTAATGTGGTCAAACTTTCTGCTTCGTGTCAAAAGTCTGGCTGCAGCATTTTGAACCAATTGGAGACCCCTAATGCTAGACTGTGGTAAACCAGAAAATAGAACATTGCAGTCGTCCAATCTATAAGTGATAAATGCATGGATCAGGGTCTCAGCATCAGCCATAGACAGGATGGGACGAATCTTCGCTATATTTCGCAGGTGGAAGAAAGCATTCCTAGTAATATTTCTAATGTGGAGGCCAAAGGACAACAGAGGATCAAAAATTACCCCAAGGTTCCTCACTTTGTCAGTGTGGTGTATGACACACGAGCCACCTTGCTTCGCATCACGAGGGACGTGACTAAATTATATGCTGGTGGGCAGGCCTCATTTAAGGGGAGGACAGCTGTAGGTTTAAGTCAGGTTTCACATAGCCCAATCATATCTAAGTGATGATCAATAATTAGATCATTGATCAACAATGATTTTGAGGACAGTGATCTTATGTTAATGAGACCCAGTCTAAGGACCTCAGTGTTGAACTGTCTGAGTTTAGGGGTGGTTCCAGAGTAGCATATATAAGATGCCTAGAAGTAGGTTTGGGTTTAAGACATTCCACGCGCGTTGTAGGTAGCAGACACGAAATCTTTGCTATTGCTGGAACAACCACTGGGCTATCCTCAATTTCAGCATCATCCAATATAGTAATGGGTATTAAGTTTGGAAAGCATATCCCTCTATGATTTTTATGGACACGACTATGGAAGCAGGCCACAGTCTCAACTTGTTGAAATTCTCTCTCTGGCAAATAAACTGCACTATCACCATAGTGGATTTTCTGCACTAAATTTCCCACTAAGCTAATGGATTCCACACCCACATTTGTCACAAGCCTTGCAGGGTCTCTAATCACCTGCTCTGTGGCCTGCTGTAGATTCCTAATGTTACCCTCCCTGTAGAGCTCTATCTATGTTCGCAGACAAGATGGCGGCACCTTCCCCAGTAGGGTGGAAGCCGTCCGGCATCAGCAAGCCACGGTGGCCCCAGAATGAAGGCCAGTTATCAATAAAGCTAAAGCCTTGCTGTCTACAAAAATTATTATTTATTTAATTTAATTAATTATGTTTTGTGCGCTGTGTCGTCTTTAAAGTTACCTTACCCTTCCTTTCAACTTGAAGTAGTGTAGTTATTCTCTCTTTTTTTTTTTTTTGCACAATTCTCTGTAAAGTGCCCTGCATGAAAATGCCACATGTGCTTCTCAAACCAGTGCATGACCACGATCCATGATCAAAGCTGAATCTGGCAGAAAAAAAAGCTTTAACAGAGTGTTAAAATAACCTTCAGTAGTCGTGTCAAAATTGGCTTTAGGGTGTATTCTGGGGATAAATGCCAGACTAGTTTGTCTTCATAGTTTACTGTGAATTAATAGATGGTTCAGACACTTTGTAACATCACTTTGTTGTGTCAGTTGTCCAAAGCACTGTTTAAGCATTTTGGCCGTTTAAGTGGAATATACACACGCAATTTTGTTGCAATCGTCCTTGTTAAAGAAAATCCAGCTTTGACTTTGAGCGAAGCTATATGTGCTTGTCTGCACCTGTCATTTGGAAAACTCATCACTATAAAGCTAGCCATCAGTGAAATAGTCTTCAGCAAAGCAATGCTGTTATCTCTACTTGTTTAGCTCGACCTACCGCTTTCATTTTCCACTCTTCATTCTGCTTTTTTTTTCTTTCTTCCTCCTTCACCCTCCTCTCCTCCATGTCTGGCTCTCTCTTTGACAACTGCAGTTTCTTCTTTCACTCCTGGGGAATAAAGACCCGACTAGTCTTCAGCGCATTGAAGCCTGTGTGGAGTAATTAAAGTATTAGACTTTAAAGAGGATTTGGGTCTGGTTATGATGAAAGAAAAATATAATCCAAACACTTTCATAAAATTGAATTCCATTCTTTCAAAAGTGAACAGAGTATGTTTTTGACTGAAGCTCCATGTGTGTGTCCTGCACAAATGTGTATGTGTTTGTGCTGGTTATGTGCATGAGTCAGATAGGGCGGAAGGGCACTGTCAAGGCATAATGGCAGTTTGATGAAGCTTAACACGTTTAGTTCAACTTTTTTGAAGAAAAAAAAAAATGTCCAGGTCAGGCCTATTTCATGTCTCATAGAAAACACTGAAAGTTGGTTGCAGTAAGTATTCATCATGGAGTCTCCATGGAAGAAATAACTCTCCAGGATATTCATGCTGACATGATAATGACATCTGGATACATAAGTATTCGGGCAGCGTACATCAACAAAATGGCTTACAATGGACTTTTTGACACATGCACCCCATTTTTAGAAACCATAAATAATTGTGCAGTTGACTGGTAAGCAGTTTCAAGGCCAGGTGTGGCCTGTTCCCTCATTATGGCAGATTATGCACATAAAAAGATTGGAAATTGGCATTTAATATGAGCAAAGTGGCGCAAGCTTGCTCATGGTACAGGGAAGCCCAAACCGGTGTCGCCAACTGAACGGTCCCCCCCTAAAAATCGGTCCCCACTGCCATGACTGGGCATGCGTCATTTTGGAGCATCAGCAGCAATTCACAGCTTATTGCCTTGTTTCTGCTTTAAACTGCACTCCAGTCATCATTTATCTCAGTGACAGATATCTGAAGTCTTTGTACAACAATCATTTTCACATAAATTCAGCATTATTTCATCATAAAAGACGGGGGAGTGATCAGAGCGCACACGAGTGTGACTCTGACTCTCTACACCCAAAGCGATCAAGGGGAATAATGTGATTATTAACCATTAGATGACAAATTAAAACCTCTTAAATCATTCTAAAGTCAGTTTAAAGCAGAAACAAGGCCATTTTAAGTATAAACGAGGTGATAATCCATGAATCGCTGCTGATGTGCCGAAAAGACACATGCGCAGTGAAGGCAGGGGGACCGATTTTTAGGGGGGACCATTTGACCGGCGACACTGGAAATGCCAAATTTTGAGTCCACAGTGAAAAAGGAAATGTCAAATGTTGAACATTTACTACAGCGACACTTACTGGATAGACAATAGAGATCTCGCGAAAATTCAGTGGAAAGTCGACACTGAAACCAGAAATGCCAAATTCTGAGTACATAGTGAAACAGGAAATGTCAAACATGGTGGAGGCAGGCTGCCAGTGGAACTATGTGACTGTTGTTTGCTGATGATGTGACTGCTGATGGAAGTAGCATAATGAATTGAAGTGAAGTGGGCTACACTATCTGCTCAGATTCACCCAAATACTGCCAAACCGATATGATCACCCTCTGCACACCGTCATCAGCAACCAGAGGAGCCTCTTAAGCCACAGACTGCTCCTTCCCAAGTGCAGGACCAACAGACTGAAAAATTCCTTTGTCCCTCAGGCCATCAGACTGTACAACTCCTCACTCGGGTTGAGGAGGAGTAACAGGAAGGCAGAGGACGGGAAAGAGAGGAATAGCAGTAGCCAGTAAACCAGTATTGATCAGTATGTCTAGTATTTATATTGTGTATTTATACTGCAAACTGTTTTTCTTTTTTACTTTCACGTTTGATACTCTGTGTGCTTCTTACCCTGTGTGCTGCTATACAATGCTGCTGGAAACCTCAATTTCCCTGAGGGAGTCTTCCCAGGGATCAGTAAAGTTCTATTTAATCTAATCTAATCTAATGATAGTGCCTCACAATGCAGATGGCTATGAAAGCAAAACATGCCTGCCCAAGCAACTCAAGAGCTTCTCAAGCTAAAGAAATTGAATAATCTTTAATGACCATATCGGTCACCAGACTTCAACTGAACAGAGCATATGTTTCACTTAGTGAAGAGAATCCACTAGAAAGACCCACAAACAAGCAACAAGTGATGGAGGATGCAGTAAAGGCCTGGAAAAGTGTCTCAAGGGAAGAAATTCAGCAGCTGGTGTTGTCCATTGGTTGCAGAATTCAGGCACACATTGACTGGATTGACTTTATATCCAAGTATTAACAAGAATCCTTATGTTTAGAATTGTGTTAGCTTGTCCAATTACTTATGACCTCTGAAAAACAGATTTTTTTTAAAGGCTATAACTCCTTAATGGCTAATGTGATCATTTTTGTTTAACCCTTTGAATTAGGGCCCCTTCACACATAGTGCGAATTTGGTCGTATTGTGCATGAAGTAGGAATCATATGCAATACGTGTAAAATCGTAGCTGCCTCCAATGCCTCGTACACCTGTTGCTACATCTATTTGCGCACACCAGCGGCTAGAGAGCGAATGCAGTTTGCATCTTCCATGAAAGAGCTGAGAACATTCTACATTCAGAACTTTAAATATCAAGAGTTTCTGCTCGATAGGTGCTCCATCTTCTGACCTCAGATCAGAAGTTCAAGAACAACATAGAACATTTTGAAACAAATCGAACGATACTGTCCCTTAAGCTAGAATGAAGCTTGGTTCCATGATACAGAGAGACAGGAAGGAATTGTATTCATGGGCACGTCCAAACCATCAACAAAGAGTACTACACCAGCTTCTGGATGCAGCTAAGGACATCAAGACCAAACAACCCAGATCATCAGAACTTTGCCCCAGCTCATAAGATGGTGGTGGTCATGGCTGCCATGTATGTCTGTGGCTTCCAGCAGATTCACCACCATCCATACTCTGTCGATGTCATGATTTGGCAACATCTGACCTTCATGTTTTACAAACATGTAAAGACATTTCTCTAAGAAGCATTGGAGACATGAAGGCATCATATCTGCTGTTGAGACTTTTTAACCATTGGGGAGGTGATAGTGGTTAAGGCATTGGGCTTGAGACCAGAAGATCCTTGGTTCAAATCCCAGCCTGACTGGAAAATCACTAACGGCCCTTCTGCAAGGTCTTTAATCCCCTGTTGCTCCTGGTGCGTAGTGAGCAATAGGGGTGTGTATGGCAGCACCCTCACATTGCGGTGAATGTGAGGCATTATTGTAAAGTGCTTTGAGCGCCTGATGCAGATGGAAAAGCGCTATATAAATGCAGTCCATTTATGAAAAAACTTCTACGCTAAGGTGATTCAAGTGCAGCTGGAAGACGTGGTGTCGATCTCAAAGGGAAAGGTGTTTAAAAATAAGAACACACACACACACGTCTCATTTCACTCAACACTTGTATGCTGTCCGTGAACGTGTGCACGTGATAATGAATGGGACTCATCTATCTGCTGCTCTCATCGCAGTGACGCTGACTTTTTCCTCCCGATTAAAAATGAATGCCCCCTTCTGCTCTCTGTCGCTTTGCCTCTCCATGTTCCTGCTCCCTCTCTTTTTCACCGTTATTCCCCTGTATCCTCTCTATTTTCTGCAGGCCATCTCTATATATCAGAGCTCACATGCTCTGTCAATTTTTTCTTCCTCACCCCTCCTGGCTCTCTCCTCCCATCTCATTTTTTCAGACCCCGCCCTCACCTGCACTTCCTGCACCCGTCCGACTCGTTCTGAACATATTTTATCAAAGGCCTCCTCGCAGGTACCACTCACCCTGATCTCATTAACTGCTGCTAAGCGCAGAAGACTTGAAAGAATATATTGTCTCGAGCACGCACGGCGACACACGCCAAGCTGAGAGAATCAAAGACAGGACTGTTCCGGAAAGCTTATGTATAATTCCAGAACTGAGAGGGGTTGTAAGGAAATAATGTTTGCCAGGTTGTAGCGCAAGGCCTTTCTGTTGGCTTTGTTTGATACCACCCTTCGCTCTGTCTCCGTCCTGTTAGTATCACAATTAACCCGGGGTGTCTTTGCTCTGCCGATCAGTGTAACCTCATTAACTTCCATTAAACCTCATTACCAACCTCATGACGATCGTTACAGCTGCCTTTATCTCATTTCCTAAACACAGTGGCGCGCTTTCCGTGGATGTCCGCTAAGTGCAACGCATTTTGTGTCAGAAAATGCGAACCGTTAAATGTGTTTTGATTGCAGGCAGGTGGGAACTCACTGGTGGTTTTACCCATCAAAGATTTATAGTAATTGAGTGATCGTCCACCTCCAAAAGATGAGGGTCAACCCACACTGCTAAGAACACAGATTTCTGAGATTTGAAGGACCGTGTGTGTGTGTGTGTGTGTGTGTGTGTGTTGGGGGGTGGGGTGGTAGCTGAAGCAGCATCTTGACACAGAGCCAACAATAATCATACATGACTACCAGAGTGAAATATTCAGTATGTGTGGTCATGTGAATGAATTAAACATTGACTACTATCAGGACTTCTGTTCCCGTGTAGGATTTTATGTTGTAAGAGCTGAAGTGCAGTGGAAAGGCGAGAGGAAAAAAAAAAGAAGCCACAAAATGAACAGCAGAATGATTAAAACACAGGCAGGGAGGGCAGGTTATTAGAGACTTGGAAGACATATATTTTAGCTCCAGTAATTAAAAGGTCTGTAGAATATGTCCATGTAATAAGATGTCAGCTGTCACTATATGGGGATATTTTTTTCAATATTCTAAAGCAACAACCACAAAAACTAGTTTTACAATATATTAATATACGATTGGAATAAGTGGTTATCAAAAATAAATATCCTGTTATTGGGTATACATTTTGTATTACATTTGTACAGTTTGGTATATGAATGGAGTGCATTTATATTTTCCATCTGCATCAGACGCTCAAAGCGCTTTACAATGATGCCTCACATTCACCCATTCACACAAAACACACTTACACACCGATGTCAGGGTGCTGCCATGCAAGGCGCTCACTACTCACCGAAAGCAACTTGGGGATTAAGGACCTTGCCCAAGGGCCCTTAGCGATTTTCCAGTCAGGCTGGGGTTTGAATTGAGGATCTTCTTATCTGAAGCCCAATGCTTAACCACTAGACCATCAGCTCCCATATACAAGAAATACTTGAGCAGTGACTATAACGGATCAATAAACTCATCTTATTCACTCATTTCCTTAACACAGTGAAACAGGTTTGTCTTAAATTTGTATTTGAAATAGTTGTATTGAGATATCTATGGAATAATTACAGCATGTTTTTGTTGAAGAACTTAAGTATTGTAGGAAAGAAAACATACCTTTGCTTATGCATACGTGAGTCTGGGCAATATCAGCAGTGCTACCTTGGAGCATTGATGATGTTTGCAAAGAATTTAATTCAGTTCACTGAGCTGTTTTTTGGAACATGCTAAGAATTCTCAGGATCCCCAAAAAGTAGTTGGACAACATAGCCAGCCAGTACAAAGGTACTGGGAGTGATGGCCACAGCAGGGACAGAATATCTGATTGACTTCACATACCAGTGAATTTTAGAATTGATCTGGGATGTGTTCTGGTTCCTACACTGATCAAGTCTTGCATGGACTGGGTGTTGGGTAGGGATGTGGAAACCAGAGGCTTTGATGCCTTTCTTGGTGAGGTTTACTGGCCTTGATTTTGTGGATGATGCTGTGGTCTTTGTAGAAACAGTGGATACCCTGAGGGCAGCAGGGACGTTTATGTGTCTGGGTCCTTGGCCTTTGAGTTTGAGGGATGTCTGGGAAGTACTTATGGAGTTGTGAGCTTGCAGGACAAAGGTGTTTGGCAATATACTGTTTTGCAGGTGCAATGTATCACCACCTTTTCCTTTGTGGGATTGTTTGGGGGCAGTCTGTGTTGATAGCCTCAGGCGCTTGTTGCCTTTGTCATGTTTGGAAGCCAAATACGGAGAACTGGGAGAAAATAAATAAAATATATAAATATTGTACATACATACTTGAAGAGAAATCTGCATTTTTTCTGATTCTTCAACACTCAACACAGTATTATTATTATTATTATTATTATTAATATTACTGTATGAAGAAGTGTGGGAGGATCAAATCAAATCAAATCAATTTCATTTATATAGCGCCAAATCAAAACAAACAGTTGCCCCAAGGCGCTTCATACTGCAAGGCAAGGCCATACAATAATTACAGAAAAACCCCAACTGTCAAAACGACCCCTGTGAGCAAGCCCTTGGCGACAGTGGGAAGGAAAAACTCCCTTTTAACAGGAAGAAACCTCCAGCAGAACCAGGCTCAGGGAGGGGCAGTCTTCTGCTGGGACTGGTTGGGGCTGAGGGAGAGAACCAGGAAAAAGACATGCTGTGGAGGGGAGCAGAGATCAATCACTAATGATTAAATGCAGAGTGGTGCATACAGAGCAAAAGAGAAAGAAACAGTGCATCATGGGAACCCCCCAGCAGTCTAAGTCTATAGCAGCATAACTAAGGGATGGTTCAGGGTCACCTGATCCAGCCCTAACTATAAGCTTTAGCAAAAAGGAAAGTTTTAAGCCTAATGTTAAAAGTAGAGAGGGTGTCTGTCTCCCTGATCTGAATTGGGAGCTGGTTCCAGAGGAGAGGAGCCTGAAAGCTGAAGGCTCTGCCTCCCATTCTACTCTTACAAACCCTAGGAACTACAAGTAAGCCTGCAGTCTGAGAGCGAAGCGCTCTATTGGGGTGATATGATACTATGAGGTCCCTAAGATAAGATGGGACCTGATTATTCAAAACCTTATAAGTAAGAAGAAGAATTTTAAATTTTATTCTAGAATTAACAGGAAGCCAATGAAGAGAGGCCAATATGGGTGAGATATGCTCTCTCCTTCTAGTCCCTGTCAGTACTCTAGCTGCAGCATTTTGAATTAACTGAAGGCTTTTCAGGGAACTTTTCGGACAACCTGATAATAATGAATTACAATAGTCCAGCCTAGAGGAAATAAATGCATGAATTACTTTTTTCAGCATCACTCTGACAAGACCTTTCTAATTTTAGAGATATTGTGCAAATGCAAAAAAGCAGTCCTACATATTTGTTTAATATGCACATTGAATGACATATCCTGATCAAAAATGACTCCAAGATTTCTCACAGTATTACTAGAGGTCAGGGTAATGCCATCCAGAGTAAGGATCTGGTTAGACACCATGTTTCTAAGATTTGTGGGGCCAAGGACAATAACTTCAGTTTTATCTGAGTTTAAAAGCAGGAAATTAGAGGTCATCCATGTCTTTATGTCTGTAAGACAATCTTGCAGTTTAGCTAATTGGTGTGTGTCCTCTGGCTTCATGGATAGATAAAGCTGAGTATCATCTGCGTAACAATGAAAATTTAAGCAATGCTGTCTAATAATACTGCCTGAAGCACAGAACCTTGTGGAACTCCATAATTAACCTTAGTCTGAGAAGAAGATTCCCCATTTACATGAACAAATTGTAATCTATTATATAAATATGATTCAAACCACCACAGCGCAGTGCCTTTAATACCTATGGCATGCTCTAATCTCTGTAATAAAAGTTTATGGTCAACAGTATCAAAAGCAGCACTGAGGTCTAACAGAACAAGCACAGAGATGAGTCCACTGTCTGAGGCCATAAGATCATTTGTAACCTTCACTAATGCTGTTTCTGTACTATGATGAATTCTAAACCCTGACTGAAACTCTTCAAATAGACCATTCCTCTGCAGATGATCAGTTAGCTGTTTTACAACTACACTCTCAAGAATTTTTGAGAGAAAAGGAAGGTTGGAGATTGGCCTATAATTAGCTAAGATAGCTGGGTCAAGTGATGGCTTTTTAAGTAATGGTTTAATTACTGCCACCTTAAAAGCCTGTGGTACATAGCCAACTAATAAAGACAGATTGATCATATTTAAGATCGAAGCATTAATTAATGGTAGGGCTTCCTTGAGCAGCCTGGTAGGAATGGGGTCTAATAGACATGTTGATGGTTTGGAGGAAGTAACTAATGAAAATAACTCAGACGGAACAATCGGAGAGAAAGAGTCTAACCAAATACCGGCATCACTGAAAGCAGCCAAAGAGAACGATATGTCTTTGGGATGGTTATGAGTAATTTTTTCTCTAATAGTTAAAATTTTATTAGCAAAGAAAGTCATGAAGTTATTACTAGTTAAAGTTAAAGGAATACTCGGCTCAATAGAGCTCTGACTCTTTGTCAGCCTGGCTACAGTGCTGAAAAGAAACCTGGGGTTGTTCTTATTTTCTTCAATTAATGATGAGTAGTAAGATGTCCTAGCTTTACGGAGGGCTTTTTTTTTTTTTATAGAGCAACAGACTCTTTTTCCAGGCTAAGTGAAAATCTTCTAAATTAGTGAGACGCCATTTCTTCTCCAACTTATGGGTTATCTGCTTTAAGCTGCGAGTTTGTGAGTTATACCACGGAGTCAGGCACTTCTGATTTAAGGCTCTCTTTTTCAGAGGAGCTACAGCATCCAAAGTTGTCCTCAATGAGGATATAAAACTATTGACGAGATAATCTATCTCACTCACAGAGTTTAGGTAGCTACTCTGCCCTGTGTTGGTATATGGCATTGGAGAACATAAAGAAGGAATCATATCCTTAAACCTAGTTACGGCGCTTTCTGAAAGACTTCTACTGTAATGAAACTTATTCCCCACTGCTGGGTAGTCCATAAGAGTAAATGTAAATGTTATTAAGAAATGATCAGACAGAAGGGGGTTTTCAGGGAATACTGTTAAGTCTTCAATTTCCATACCATAAGTCAGAACAAGATCTAAGGTATGATTAAAGTGGCGGGTGGACTCATTTACATTTTGAGCAAAGGCAGTCGAGTCTAACAATAGATTAAATGCATGAGGCTGTCATTCTCAGCATCTGTGTGGATGTTAAAATCGCCCACTATAATGATCTTATCTGAGCTAAGCACTAAGTCAGGCAAAAGGTCCGAAAATTCACAGAGAAACTCACAGTAACAACCAGGAGGACGATAGATAACAAATAAAACTTGTTTTTGGGACTTCCAATTTGGATGGACAAGACTAAGAGACAAGCTTTCAAATGAATTAAAGCTCTGTCTGGGTTTTTGATTAATTAATAAGCTGGAGTGGAAGATTGCTGCTAATCCTCCGCCTCGGCCCGTGCTACGAGCATATCGGCAGTTAGTGTGACTCGGGGGTGTTGACTCATTTAAACTAACATATTCATCCTGCTGTAACCAGGTTTCTTTAAGGCAGAATAAATCAATATGTTGATCCATTATTATATCATTTACTAACAGGGACTTAGAAGAGAGAGATCTAATGTTTAATAGACCACATTTAACTGTTTTAGTCTGTGGTGCAGTTGAAGGTGCTATATTATTTTTTCTTTTTGAATTTTTATGCTTAAATAGATTTTTACTGGTTGTTGGTGGTCTGGGAGCAGGGTTTGTCATTACCATCCCTCTACGGGGATGGGGTAATGAGGGGATGGATGACATAATTATGGTAATTTTTCATTGATTATTGATTATTTCTTGTCACTTATAATTAAAATATTTAGCTTTATGTTTTAGAACTTTTTTTTCACTTATAAACCCATCAGCATTTGGTATTACGTTATTCCCTTATATAATTAGGTTAGGTTAGTTCTTTTAAAATTTTTAGCATGAGAGCTGCTATTCTTATGTGGATCATAGAAAATTAAGCCCTCAAATGTGTGTGTGTGTATATATAATATATATACGAGGTCTATTAGAAAAGAAACCAACCTTTTTATTTTTAAAAAACTATATGGATTTGATTCATATGTTTTTACGTCAGCCAAGCTTGAACCTTCGTGCGCATGCGTGAATTTTTCCACGCCTGTCGGTGACGTCATTCACCTGATGATTTTTTTAATGAAAGACGTGCCGACGGATTGGCGCATCGGCTCGCAGCCGGGGCAGCGCGCCACAGGAAAAACACCTCCGTGTTGATAACCATTTGTAAAATCCAGGCGGCTTTTGGTGGCTTTCAGTTGAGTGAGTATCTGAGAAATTGTTTAACAGCAGGGCATGTTCCAACTTGTCCTTAAGGCTTCCAACGGAGGTGTTTTTCCTGTGGCGGGTGCGCCGCGCCGGCTGCAAGCCGATGCGCCAATCCGTCCGCACGTCTTTCATTTAAAAAAATCTCATTTAACAGTGGAATGTCCGGATAAACTGCTGATTCCGACCTCTTCTGAAAGTTCTCTGTTCTCTCACGACGTCCTGGGTCAACAGAGGCTTAATTTTGGAGATTTTCAGCTTGAAACAGGATGACGACGTCGCCTCGGAGCGCTGCGCGACGTCCCGCTCTGTGGGAAGTCCTTACAGCGATAGAAACAATCCAAAATCTCTCATCAGCCGTTAAAATTTTCACCGAAAACCATCTTAATTTGTGGAATGGTGTCCACTCGGATGTACCTCACAGTTTTGGAAAAGATTTTGATGAAGCACAGCGCCAGTCTCTCAGCAACTTCTCAGACAAAGGAATTCCGACGAGGGGGCTGGACCACTCCTCCCACAAGGCGTGCTCACAGGCGAATGACGTCACCGACAGGCGTGAAAAAACTCTTGCATGCCCACGAGGGTTCAAGCTTGGCTGATGTAATCACACGTGATTCAAATCCATATGTTTTTTTTTTTAAATAATAAGGTCGGATACTTTTCTAATAGACCTCATATATATATATATATATATATATATATATATATATATATATATATATATATATATATATATATATATATATATATATATATATATATATATATATATATATATCCCTTCCTGTTAAAAGGGAGTTTTTCCTTCCCACTGTTGCCAAGTGCTTGCTCACAGGGGGTCGTTTTGACCGTTGGGGTTTTTCCGTAATTATTGTATGGCCTTGCCTTACAATATAAGGCGCCTTGGGGCAACTGTTTGTTGTGATTTGGCGCTATATAAATAAAATTGATTTGATTTGATATATATATATATATATATATATATATATATATATATATATATATATATATATATATATATATATATATATATATATATATATATCAGTGATACATACACACATTACTTAAAGGAAAGTTTGAAGCATTACTTAGTGTCTTATGTGTCTTTGTATTTTTATTTTGACTACATGTATGTCACGGGGTCATTGATTTCACCTGTGTATGTGTGGGTAAGAGCGGGGAGGTGTGTGTGTGTGTGTGTGTGTGGGGCTGCAACCCCACCTGGATAATTAGGGATAATGAGGGAGAGGTGTGTAAAAGGCAGGGAGAGAGAGAGAGACTGGACGCGTGCCGTTGGAATAGTGGAGGGGGTGAAGTGCGATAATCCCCCTCCTTTCAGCTAAGTGCCTCTCCTCTCTGAATGTTGGGCGTATTTGGCCTTCATTGTGGAAGTCACGTTGCCCCTGTTTTCTGATTTTCCTGTTTGTCTGCCCAGGTTGTGACTTAGAGGAAACCACGCCCACATCTGTCCGGCTTTGCAGTCAGCTTTTGGGACTATTTTTAGATGGACTTTTTAGATAAGAGTATTTGTGTTTTTTATTTTATTTTATTCATTTATTGTGTTCTTTTCCTAATTTTATTGTTAATAAATTTTTCACTTTTTTTCTTAACATTTGACGTTGTGGTTTGATAGAGATTACTCCCCTTGGACCGGAGGCTTCTAAATTTGGGCATTTGCCCCGTTACATAAGTGGCGTCATGAACAGGATCCGGTCTTTTGGTTGAGCCTCTATTAAATTAACATGTCAAAGGACGAGGTGCAGTCAAGTGGACAGGCCATGATGCCATTTTTTATGGGCGGCCCTTGGGTGTCAAAATTTAGCGGGGCACAGTCTGATAATTTTGGAGAATGGCGTAGCCAAATTGAGACTATGCTTACTTTTCAATCAATTAAAGATTCCCAGAAGGCGGACCTTATCCTGGGATTATTAGATGGAGAAGCCAAACGAGAAATTTTAGTTTTAGATCGCTCTGAGAGAAGTAAGCCTAAGGAGATTTTTGATGCACTATCTGCACTTTATGGAGACAATACACGTCTCCATTTTAAGAACTCGGTTTTATAATTGTAGGCAGGAGCCTCATCAACCTTTAAGAGCTTTCTCTCTAAGGTTACGGGAATTGTTTTCCAGGCTGAAGCAGAAAGATATTATGAGTTTGAAACAGGGAGATTTGGTGTTGCAAGACCAATTCATTATGGGTTTGAGGGAGGGCCCCATCCGTCAGGAGCTTAGACAGCAGGTGCGGAAGAGGCCGGAGCTTACCTTTGAGGAAGTAAACATAGAGGCTTTGGCCTTGGAGGAAGAATGAGGGGATTGTTGGCCTTCATACGATTGTGCAGTGGTGAGTAGAGCACCTTCAGGCCTTGGTTCAGTGACTGATTGGAAGCAGCAATTGCGTGCTGAAATAATGAATGATGTGAAAGAGCAAACGTCTACTATGACAAAGGCTATTTTAGAAGAGTTAAGAAACACAGTCTTATCCCCTTTTGATGCCCCACGACGCTCTGCTAGAAGCCCAAGGCCAAATGTGGCTCGTAACCATGTTAAATTTAAGTGGGATTCACAGGGTCGGCCGATATGCAGTTTGTGTGGACAGGTTGGTCATATCGGTCGTAGGTGCTCTTTAAAACCCTCTGGTCAGGATTTTTAGGTGCTCCGGGCACTGTGGGTCAAGTGTCCGGACCCCTCCCATGTGACCCAATTGATTACAGCCCCAAAGTAAAGCTCACAAGTGTTTGTCCCCTGGTAGAAGTGGGAGTAGATGGGGTAAATGTCAAATGTTTGGTAGACACTGGATCCCAAGTAACTATGTTCAGCGAGAGTGTCTGTAGAAACCTCTTTGGGAGTGAACGACTTGGAGGGTGTAAGGAATTACCCTGGTTAACGTTAAGGGCTGCAAATGGGCTTGACATCCCTTGGGTGGGTTACATGGTGGCAGATTTTGTGGTTCATGGGGTCCGGGTGCCAGGGTGTGGCATTGTAGTGGCCAAGGATGATTGTATTGGAGCTGGTAAAGCTATCCTTGGGATGAATGTAATTGGAGATTGCTGGGAGGAACTTTTTAGTAAATATAAGTTGACTTCGAGACACTCAAAGCCGTTGCTTGGTAAAGAGTGGGACTCTGTTTTTTGTGATTGTCAACATATTTGTGCTATTTCTCCTGCTGATCAGTGGCAGGTGACTGCCAGATTAGCTAGTGGCGTCAACATAAGTGTACCTGCTCAGAGTGAAGTGACTGTGTGGGCCAAAATTCCACTGCCCTCCCATAATCGGTATTGTACTGCACTGGTTGAACCCCTAGGGGAGAATGGAGGGGTTGAAGTGGCTAGAACTCTGGTGACTGTGGGGAGGGGGCGTATTCCTGTGAGGGTTAGGAATGTGCAGCCATTTGCTGTTACCCTGACGAGGTTCCAGAGGCTGGGAACTGTCTCTGTGGTGGACCCTGACAGTGTGCGGGATGGGAAGGAGCCGTCTGTGGTAGAAGTGGGTCCTGGGGTTGTGGAAGTCGGCTTTGTTGATGGTTCTCCAGAACAGCGGGAGGTAACAGAAATCGCCCCTCTTTTTCCATCTTTTGAGGGGGATGGATTAAATGGGGAAGAACAACAACAATTGGACCAACTGCTGCAACGATGGAGTCATGTCTTTTCTACACATGAGGAGGACTATGGACGGACAGGTGCCGTAAAGCACACTATACCAACGGGTGATTCTAATCCTATTCGCGAGAGGTTTAGGCCAGTACCCCCGACCCTTTATAAGGAGATATGTAGCCTCTTAAAAGACATGCTGGATGGTGGGGTGATTCGGGAAAGCTGTAGCCCTTGGGCAGCCCCCATTGTCCTTTTTCAAAAAAAGGATGGATCATGGCGGTTTTGCGTGGATTATCGTAAGCTGAACAGTGTCACACATAAGGATGCCTACCCACTACCTAGAATTGAAGACTCGTTAACCAGTCTGACTAATGCAGAGTGGTATTCCATCTTGGATTTGGCCAGCCGTTATTGGCAAGTGGAGGTAGCAGAAAGGGACATGGAGAAGACTGCATTTACAACTCCATTCGGGCTATTTGAGTTTGAAAGAATGCCGTTCGGGTTGTGTAATGCACCCGCAACCTTTCAAAGGTTAATGCAGAGGTGTCTGGGGGACCAGATAGCAGAGTCCGTAATGGTTTATCTTGATGATGTGATTGTTTTTTCTAAAAGTGTTTCAGAACATCTTCAGCATTTGGAGTCAGTTTTTTGGGCGCTGGGTCATTATGGTCTGAAGCTCCGTCCTGAGAAGTGCAAGTTGTTCCAGAGGCAGGTGAAGTTTCTGGGGCATGTGGTCAGTGGTCAGGGAGTTTCACCGGACCCGGAAAAGGTGGTAGCTGTGGCAGACTGGCAATCCCCTACTACTGTCAGGCAAGTCCGTTCCATTTTGGGGTTTGTAGGCTACTATAGGCGATTCATAAAGGATTTTGCGAAGATTGCTAAACCTATAAATGGGCTCTTAGAAGGTACTGGTTGCAATAGGGGTTGGCATTCTCCTGCTGTTGAATGGACTGAGCAGTGTGAAGCAACCTTTCGGCAGTTGAAGGCAGAGTTAGTAAAGGCCCTCATCTTGGCCTATGCAGATTACACCCTACCATTTGTCCTTTACACCGATGCTAGTAACACCGGACTTGGGGCTGTGTTGGCCCAAGAACAGAGAGGTGTTGAGCGGGTAATAGCGTATGCTAGCAGAAGTCTGCATCCAGCTGAGCGTAATGATGCAAATTATAGCTCCTTCAAACTTGAGCTCCTTGCCATGAAATGGGCAGTTGTAGAGAAATTTAAAGACTATCTTTGGGGAGCTAAATTTGTGGTTGTAACAGATAATAACCCGCTTGTGCATTTGCAGACTGCTAAGTTGGGGGCTGTTAAACAAAGGTGGGTTGCGCAGTTGGCCAATTTTGACTATCACATCAGATATCGTCCTGGGAGAGAGAATACCAATGCTGATGTCCTTTCTAGATTTCTGGTAGCTGTTTCAGCTCATGATTCGGAGTTACGGGAGCAGCTGGTTGAAACAGTGGAGACTGCCATTTTTCCACAAGCCCTAGTGAGTGACTGGGGATGGGATATAGAGCGATGGAGGAGTTTGCAGGGGGAGGACTCGGATCTGTGTAGGATCAGGGGATACATCGAAAGAGGTATGTTGCCGGACGCGACACAAAGGCGGTTATTGGGTCACACAGCTAAAACTTTGTTACGACACTGGAAGAAGCTAGAATTGAGAGTTGGGATTGTGTGCAGAACTGTCTTGGATCCACAAATATTAGAAACTCTCCATCAAATTGTTGTCCCTCCGTCACAAGCAAAATTATTGTGGACTATGTACCATGAGCAGATGGGACACCCGGGGCTAGAGAAATCATTGGCTCTCCTGCGGAGGATTTCTATTGGCCCCAGATGGAGGATACGATTGCCGCTTGGCTTCAAGCTTGCCCACGCTGTGTATTACATAAGGCTGGACCCCTAGGTAAAGCCCCTTTGGTACCACTCGTTGCTAAGGCACCAATGCATATCATAGCTATAGACTTCTTGACTTTGAGCCGCCCTACTGACCGATACCAGAACATTCTGGTTATGACCGACTTGTTCACAAAATTTGCATGGGCAGTACCCACATGTGATCAGACTGCTCTTACGACAGCACGCGCCTTATGGACTTATGTCATTCAGCCATTTGGTTGCCCGGAAGTGTTGCATTCTGATCAAGGCCCTAATTTTGAGTCCCGATTAATACAAGAACTTTGTCAGGTATATGGGTGTCGGAAAAGTCGAACGACCCCTTATCATCCAATGGGGAATGGAGCGTGCGAACGGTTAAATCAGACTGTGTTGAACCTCCTTGGGTCGCTGGAAGTAGACAAACATCAAAGGTGGCCAGAATATTTACCTGGACTCATTCAGGCCTATAATAATACTGTTCATGCATCTACAGGATATGCACCTGCTTTCCTGATGTTTGGTCGCCACATGAGGACATCAGTGGATTTGTTGACGGGAGGCCTGGGAGTGGAGGCCCCTGTGGAACTTACAGATTGGGTGGCCAAGCATGAGGAGCAGTTGGCTTATGGTTATAAGAGAGCAACTGACAGTCTTCAGAAAGCAGGTCAGAAGAATAAAAGACTTTATGATCGTACCGCAAGGGAGACTGCACTGCTGCCTGGGGAGAGGGTCCTGTTGCGAGATCATAGAAGACGGCAGAGGGGTAAACTGAGTGATCATTGGGAAAAGAGACCCTATGTTATTGTCAGTAGACTTCATCCAGGATGTCCCGTCTATAAGGTACGTCCCGAAGGCAAAGATCATCCCGAGCGGGTTGTCCATCGTAATAACCTGCGGCCATGTCTTCACTATGCATCTTCTCCGCCTGATCGGGCCGGGTGCGCAAGTGGGTCACCTGTGCCGATGTGGAGATTTTTGCTTCCAGTGGGAGGGGGTGACCGAGAAGGGCCCGCACCTTCCCCCGAGTCGAGGCGGTCTCAAAGGACTAACTTGGGGGTCCCACCCCAAAGGTATATGTACTGAGACATTGTGCGAGGTGTTCCAGGGACTGGAACATATTGGTTGGGGGGATGTCACGGGGTCATTGATTGCACCTGTGTATGTGTGGGTAAGAGCGGGGAGGTGTGTGTGTGGCTGCAACCCCACCTGGATAATTAGGGATAATGAGGGAGAGGTGTGTAAAAGGCAGGGAGAGAGTGTGCGAGAGGAAAAAGGAGCGGCGGCAGGAGCAGCTGCGAGTCTTCAGGAGCTGAGAGGCACGAGGACGGAAGGATAGTGGACCAGATCGAGCGTGTACGGAAGGACACCGCTGGGATAAGCGAGTGGACACGACGTGAGAACGGTGGAGGGGTAGCGTTTGCCAACCCCCCTCCTCTCAGCTAAGTGCCTTTTTGATGCTTCATTCGGCTGGACTTTGCGCTGTTTGTTGTTAGCGTTTGCCGTGATTGCTGTGGAGTTAAGCAGTAATCCTGCCTTAAGTGACAAGCCTGTGTTATCGGTCGTCGACCAATCCATTCATAGTTTGGTCGTTTTGCAGCCCGCCCCTTTTCTCTTTGGGAGAGCAGGTTGGATGAGCGACGGAGGGAGTGAGCGAGAGAGAGACTGGACGCGCGCCGTTGGAATAGTGGAGGGGGTGAAGTGCGATAATCCCCCTCCTTTCAGCTAAGTGCCTCTCCTCTCTGAATGTTGGGCGTATTTGGCCTTCATTGTGGAAGTCATGTTGCCCCTGTCTTCCTGTTTTCTGATTTTCCTGTTTGTCTGCCCAGGTTGTGACTAAGAGGAAACCACGCCCACATCTGTCCGGCTTTGCAGTCAGCTTTTGGGACTATTTTTAGATGGACTTTTTAGATAAGAGTATTTGTGTTTTTTTTTTTTTTTAATTTTATTCATTTATTGTGTTCTTTTCCTAATTTTATTAATACATTTTTCATTTTTTTTCTTAACATTTGACGTTGTGGTTTGATAGAGATTACTCCCCTTGGACCGGAGGCTTCTAAATTGGGGCATGTATGTATTTCAATAAAATGCGTAATATGCAATTTCAAGAAGATAAAATAATAAATGGATAGAAATATTAGTATATCAATCTGGTCAGTGATATTGAGTGCAACCATTAGCATTTATGTTCCACATACAAAAAAGAGAAGAGAAGAAACAAAAAAACAAAAACCATTGTGTCATTGACATTAAGGCCTGTCTATGATAAAGACCAAAGTTCTGTAGTGTAGCGGATGTGGCGATGCACAGCACCTGTGCATGCTCCCAGACCTGCCCTGATTTGCTGACCTGACTCTGAAGAGTACCTCTCTTGTATTATTTTTGAATAAACAGTTTTGAAATTGATTTAGAAATCTGAGTTTCATTACCTTCAATACAGATTGTGACATATTCTTTGAAAAACTGGGTAGTGAGTTGAGGAAGGATACATGTTAATTCAAATAAAACCTTTCACTCATGCCCTGGCTGCAGAACTGCTGTACAGAACATGTTGCTTCTTCTTTGTTTTCTTTCAGATCCTGTTTTTGTCTATTTTATACAATATCTTGTTAGACTGCAATTTCACAACAACTGCAATTTCCCAATAATAGGAAATCATAAATGAAGCGAACGCCTGCTGCTTAAATAATCTTCTGTATTCTGCACAATTCCTGGCACATGATGCGTCACAGCGCCTCAGCAATAAGTCCATCTGTTTAGGCTGTCAAAAGCATTAGTTACACTTTTGCGCACAGTTGGTAAAGCTGCCACTGCACTGCTGCTTTTTATCAACAACACATAAGTAGACATAGGCTCGTTCAAAAATACGACAGACCTGATGTCAGCCTCTGTCAAAAAACTATTGTAACAATCTGAGCATTGATACCAATGGAAATTAACTTACATGTACAAGATAATGTGCATACATTTAAGTCCACACATATTTGGACATCATGAGGTCCTCTACTCTTCCCAGGCTGATTTCCATTAAACTTCATATGTGGATAACTGTTAACACCAGAATGACATTTAAAAGGTTTGCCTTTGCAACACTCAGGGACAATGCAGGTCAACAGTCACAATTTTGATTGTTTTTTTTTTTTTTTCACTATGATGTCCACCTGATTTGACACACATTTGCAGTTGGGTTTTGGAATTGATAAAATTAAGGTAACTTTTTCCACATACTGTCAATTAAGTGCAAAACAATATTGTAGTTGAAATTAATGAAATCAAATTAAACATTACTTGAACCCCTAAAATGAACAACTGCAAGTATATCAAAAATAATAGTATTAATTACATTTAAAACCTCTGTTTCATTTCTTAGCGTGTATCTGTCTGTTAGTCTCCTCCTCCCAGGTGCTTTTGCTGAGTTCTACCAATCTTGATATGTCAATGAAGGTTGATCCCAAAATTACCCTTAAAAATTTGTTTTAGCAAAGGACAAGCTCAAGAAATTTGATTTTCAACCTGATTTGGACCAAATGTGGTGCACTCTTAGGTGGATTCAACAACTGTCCTGACAAAGCCAGGCAGAGGAAAATCATTTGAGTGAAGGTCAAGTTCATTAAGATCAAACGTCAGATTGCCATAGTCCTCACTGTTTTCATGTCTATGGGAAATTACATAGTTTGTACTGATATTGTTACTTTAGCTGTGCAGCACAGCATATTTGAGGTGAAGGCTTGTAGTGCAAAGTGTCAGCTTTAATTTGAGGGTAGTTATCGGGTGTGGCTCAGCCCTGTCTGTGAGGAGGTGATGGGTGCTCTGGAATGGTACCAGCCAATTGCCATTTGCTGCCTGTGTTTAGGCAGGATAGTCAGACATGCCACGATCAAAATGACAGCCAGAACAGAAACTCCAGAAATTGCCAAGAGTGGAATCATTTGGCCTGGAAAGGCTGGCTGAACTGCCAGGAAGAACAGCTAAATAGCCACAGAGCACAAGGTCATCAGACAGTTTGAGTTATTTTGTTTTGTGTAAAAAGCAGTGGTATGTGTCAGTATATTTTCTGTTTGTCTCAGTATTGTCACTCTGACAGTAAACCACTTTACACTTTAACACTTTAACTAAACACTTTACTTGCCCTAGGTATTAAAGGCACTGCGCTGCGGTGGTTTGAATCATATTTATCTAATAGATTACAATTTGTTCATTTAAATGGGGAATCTTCTTCACAGACTAAGGTTAATTATGGAGTTCCACAAGGTTCTGTGCTAGGACCAATTTTATTCACTTTATACATGCTTCCCTTAGGCAGTATTATTAGACAGCATTGCTTAAATTTTTATTGTTACGCAGATGATACCCAGCTTTATCTATCCATTTTATCTTCCTGTTAAAAGGGAGTTTTTCCTTCCCACTGTTGCCAAGTGCTTGCTCACAGGGGGTCGTTTTGACCGTTGGGGTTTTTCCGTAATTATTGTATGGCTTTGCCTTACAATATAAAGCACCTTGGAGCAACTGTTTGTTGTGATTTGGCGCTATATAAATAAAATTGATTTGATTTGATTTACAGAACTACCACACTCATTGTGTGTTGTCCCCACTTTTAATGGACCAGATGTAATTGGTGCTTGTTTGCTGAAAGGTTTCACAGCCATGTGTTATTTCTTCATCATTTTATACTTAAGTCAGCAGATAAATTTCAGGTTGATTTGAACTGATTTCAGCTGTTGCATATTGTTTGTAGTTAAGTTAAACCAGTCAATGAGAATTTGTAATAATATGGCATGTAGCAAATCTGATCTGACAAGCCTGTAAATAGGCCCAGCAGACCTATGGGCTGAAATGAAAGAAATTGACAAATAAGGTCATGCCAAGATATACGAAACTTCAGCCGCACCTGCTCCTAATTTCTGTAATGCAAATAATGATAGTAATAATAATAATGAACATTACTCTTGGCATCAAGCCCAGACATGACGAACCGGTGGACAGGTAAAATATGTTACATAAGCAAAACAATTTTATTTTTTGTAATTATCTGGTGTCTCAAACTTAAGCAAGATTTCTAATAATCATCATCATCATCATCATCATCATAATCTATCTATAAAGCAAGAAATGTTTGTGTGCAGGCATGTGGCTCACATATCTCTCTGACAGTCAGATCGACCTCAGCTTTTGGATATGGCTTGCACACGGCACGATGATGTGCATCCTTTATTATGAAAATTTTGGGGATTATTTTCAAAACCGTTATTTTGACACTGAACCTTTATTTTGACATTGTAACATTAGCATTTCCAAGACAGCACCCTCCATGGTGTCTCTCTCTCCTGCAAAACCTCAGATTGTGTATGGATTTCAGCCAAAATTTGTTTCCATGTTCCGTTTTTTGTCATATAAAACCACTAACTTAAAAAAATAAAATACACACACACACACACACACACACACACACACACACACACACACACACACACACACACACACATATATATATATATATATATATATATATATATATATATATATATATATGTTTATGGCGTTATTTTGACACAACACATGCTTCTTCTCAAAATGTGACCCTGTGGATAAAACAAGCTCACTCTTTCTTCTTCTATGGTGTTTAATGGCAGCCGGCTTCCTGATTGTTGCATTGCTGAGTGCCAACTTCTGCATCGGTCCATTATAGCAGTACTAAATCCTCTCAGTGAGGTGGTGGTGGTGGTGGGGGATGATGGTAAAGTTGATTTGATTTGAGAGTGGCATCAAATCAGAACGTGACGCAATTTTGTGTCTAACTGCGCTGAACTACTGAATGGACCTTTTATGTTTTCAACATTTTTTAAAATGATTTAACCACATACAGCAACACATCCAGGTACAGGTGCTATCAAAATAAATATGAAAATATTTAAGCTATCAAATTTGCATAAATTTACAATTTATGATGATTTATTTAATGAATTTAATGCCTGATTTATGCAACTGCTGCTCTTTTACTTTGTGTCATACAATGACGTGTGTGACAGTTTTAAAGTTCTCCATCTCTGGATTTATGATTATTCTGGATTAATTTGACCATCAACAAGTTTTTCTTTCTACAATCATCGCCTCCAAATCAAAGGGAAGCTGTACATTTTCATCTTTTAGCGACTTTGTGCTGTAAATGTGATGCGGACTTTTCTGATCCATTTATCAGCATGCGCGCTATCACAACTGTTATAATATGATGGCAGACGAAGGATTAAAAGCAAAAAAGTGTCAAATCACAGCCTTTTGTGTTCAATTTAACAGGTGCACGTCAGGCTGCGGGTCAGACTCTGAACACCGTTTGAAAAACGGTCGGACTTTTAATCACAGAAATGATTCCTCCCTCACTTTCCACAAATCGGCAAGTGTCAGAGCTGAACTTTAATTTGTACCTCTGCACGTCCAGACTGCTCAGGGTTTTTAATGGAAATACATTGTGATCGGATGGGACATTTTATCTGATGTGAGCGAAAAATCCGCTGTACAAAATCCGTTATATATGGTGTTTATTATATGAAAAATAATACAAAAACGTTGGGACTTTTTTGTTCGGTGACTGCAAATATCTAGTTTAGTTGAGTTTTACTGTACATGGGACTGAACAATAAATTTACCTACCTTGCAAAGCTTTGATGATGAAGTCGCTTCCATCCCACATGGCTGACTTTATTTTCCCCAATTTTTCTTCTGTTCAGATCTGAAGGGAATCTGTACATCTTGAAGCCCTTGCTGTGTCTATTTGTGCATCCAAAGGCACAACAACCTCTCATTTATCGCGAATAAATAAATAAAATAGCTGGATTTACATGCAGACACATTAACAGCCAACATTATTTTTGCCTCAAGACGGCACCATGAGTCTCGTGACAGATTTTTTTCGACTCATCATGTCGCCACTTTCTCTAATAAAGGCACTCTAGATGATGGTCTAGTGGTTAAATCCCAGCCTGACTGGAAAATCACTAAGGGCACTTGGGCAAGGTCCTTAAATCCCTCGTTGGTCCCGGTGTGTAGTGGGTGCCTTGCATGGCAGGAGCGTCACATCGGGGTGAATGTGAGGTATTGATGTGTAAAGCGCTTTAAGCGTCTGATGCAGCTGGAAAGCGCTGTATAAATGCAGTCCATTTACCATTTATAAGTCCAGTGTCTTTCACATATTTAAAAAGCCCACACTTTCTTACAGGAACGTCTTTCAGGCCTTACAATTGATTTCCTTTAGTTTTTACTCTTTAATAGGTAAATCATTAAAAAATGATGAGATATAGTTTGTAAAATAAAATATTTTGAGGGAAACTTAAAGCACTGTTCTAAATACTGTACAGGTATATTCATTGATTATGATTTTTATTATTTATATTACAACTGGTGGCATTTGAAAGTGCTACATTCTGGTGATGGCATTTCACAACACTTTATTTAGAATTCAATTGGTCTGGTGGTGGTATTTGGCAGTATTATGGGGTATTGATCTGGTGATGATCTTTTTTAATTAAATTTTTTTGCTCAATTTTCTATAAGAATACAAACTTCCTACGGCACTGCACTAGTAATAATAACAATAACAACTGAACAGAAACAGGCTGCTTCTTACTGAGTCAAACTTTTAAGACATGTCATTTCAGTGACTGTGGTATTTCTTGCTTGAGCTTTAATATCATTCATCTTAAATATCTGTTTTTAACAACCTATTCAGGCAGAATTAGTTTCACATGGATAGCTGGGCTAATGTAATTGTATCCCAAGTGTCTCAGTGATTTTACTCTCTTTGGAATATGATATTTTAGTCATGTTTGTAGACGGTGTGTCACCACATGAGCAAAGATTATGGACTTTTGCCTTCTGTAAAAAAATCCATAGAAATGGCCTGCAGTTGTACTCTTCCTGTACGCATACAAGCCTGTAAATATTCAGTTATATCTTGTGAAAAAACAGTTACAGTCTCTGACATCATAATTATGTTCATGTTACCAGCTCAACTCTGCATACCCATTCTATGCTTCTTCTGTAACATGCAGATTAAACAATAGAGTGACTTCCATCCATTTTCTATACCCACTTACTCCAATTAAGGGTCGGGTGGGGGGCTGGAGCCTATCCCAGGAGTCACTGGGCATGAGGCAGGTTAAATCCTGGTCAGGACACCAGTCTCTCACAGGGCAACATATCAAATCAAATCAATTTTATTTATATACAGTGCCAATTCACAACAAACAGTTGCCCCAAGGCACTTTATATTGTAAGGCAAAAGCCATACAATAATTACAGAAAAACCCCAACGGTCAAAACGACCCCCTATAAGCAAGCACTTGGCGACAGTGGGAAGACATATCAAATCAAATCAAATCAATTTTATTTATATAGCGCCAAATCACAACAAACAGTTGCCCCAAGGCGCCTTATATTGTAAGACAAGGCCATACAATAATTACGGAAAAACCCCAACGGTCAAAACGACCCCCTGTGAGCAAGCACTTGGTGACAGTGGGAAGGAAAAACTCCCTTTTAACAGGAAGAAACCTCCAGCAGAACCAGGCTCAGGGAGGGGCAGTCTTCTGCTGGGACTGGTTGGGGCTGAGGGAGAGAACCAGGAAAAAGACATGCTGTGGAGGGGAGCAGAGATCAATCACTAATGATTAAATGCAGAGTGGTGCATACAGAGCAAAAAGAGAAAGAAACACTCAGTGCATCATGGGAACCCCCCAGCAGTCTAAGTCTATAGCAGCATAACTAAGGGATGCTGATCCAGGCCTAACTATAAGCTTTAGCAAAAAGGAAAGTTTTAAGCTTAATCTTAAAAGTAGAGAGGGTGTCTGTCTCCCTGATCTGAATTGGGAGCTGGTTCCACAGGAGAGGAGCCTGAAAGCTGAAGGCTCTGCCTCCCATTCTACTCTTACAAACCCTAGCTGCAGCATTTTGAATGAACTGAAGGCTTTTCTGGGAACTTTAAGGACAACCTGATAATAATGAAATACAATAGTCCTAGAGGAAATAAATAAATGAATTAGTTTTTCAGCATCACTCTGAGACAAGACCTTTCTCATTTTAGAGATATTGCGCAAATGCAAAAAAGCAGTCCTACATATTTGTTTAATATGCGCATTGAGTGACATATCCTGATCAAAAATGACTCCAAGATTTCTCACAGTATTACTAGAGGTCAGGGTAATGCCATCCAGAGTAAGGATCTGGTTAGACACCATGTTTCTAAGATTTGTGGGGCCAAGTACAATAACTTCAGTTTTATCTGAGTTTAAAAGCAGGAAATCAGAGGTCATCCATGTCTTTATGTCTGTAAGACAATCCTGCAGTTTAGCTAATTGGTGTGTGTCCTCTGGCTTCATGGATAGATAAAGCTGGGTATCATCTGCGTAACAATGAAAATTTAAGCAATGCCGTCTAATAATACTGCCTAAGGGAAACATGTATAAAGTGAATAAAATTGGTCCTAGCACAGAACCTTGTGGAACTCCATAATTAACCTTAGTCTGTGAAGAAGATTCCCCATTTACATGAACAAATTGTAATCTATTAGATAAATATGATTGAAACCACCGCAGCGCAGTGCCTTTAATACCTATGGCATGCTCTAATCACTGTAATAAAATTTTATGGTCAACAGTATCAAAAGCAGCACTGAGGTCTAACAGAACAAGCACAGAGATGAGTCCACTGTCTGAGGCCATAAGAAGATCGTTTGTAACCTTCACTAATGCTGTTTCTGTACTATGATGAATTCTAAAACCTGACTGAAACTCTTCAAATAGACCATTCCTCTGCAGATGATCAGTTAGCTGTTTTACAACTACCCTTTCAAGAATTTTTGAGAGAAAAGGAAGGTTGGAGATTGGCCTATAATTAGCTAAGATAGCTGGGTCAAGTGATGGCTTTTTAAGTAATGGTTTAATTACTGCCACCTTAAAAGCCTGTGGTACATAGCCAACTAATAAAGATAGATTGATCATATTTAAGATCGAAGCATTAATTAATGGTAGGGCTTCCTTGAGCAGCCTGGTAGGAATGGGGTCTAATAGACATGTTGATGGTTTGGAGGACGTAACTAATGAAAATAACTCAGACAGAACAATCTGAGAGAAAGAGTCTAACCAAATACCGGCATCACTGAAAGCAGCCAAAGATAATGATATGTCTTTGGGATGGTTATGAGTAATTTTTTCTCTAATAGTTAAAATTTTATTAGCAAAGAAAGTCATGAAGTCATTACTAGTTAAAGTTAAAGGAATACTCGGCTCAATAGAGCTCTGACTCTTTGTCAGCCTGGCTACAGTGCTGAAAAGAAACCTGGGGTTGTTCTTATTTTCTTCAATTAGTGATGAGTAGTAGGATGTCCTAGCTTTACGGAGGGCTTTTTTTTATAGAGCAACAGACTCTTTTTCCAGGCTAAGTGAAGATCTTCTAAATTAGTGAGACGCCATTTCCTCTCCAACTTCCGGGTTATCTGCTTTAAGCTGCGAGTTTGTGAGTTATACCACGGAGTCAGGCACTTCTGATTTAAAGCTCTCTTTTTCAGAGGAGCTACAGCATCCAAAGTTGTCTTCAATGAGGATGTAAAACTACTGACGAGATACTCTATCTCACTTACAGAGGTTAGGTAGCTACTCTGCACTGTGTTGGTATATGGCATTAGAGAACATAAAGAAGGAATCATATCCTTAAACCTAGTTACAGCGCTTTCTGAAAGACTTCTACTGTAATGATACTTATTCCCCACTGCTGGGTAGTCCATCAGAGTAAATGTAAATGTTATTAAGAAATGATCAGACAGAAGGGAGTTTTCAGGGAATACTGTTAAGTCTTCAATTTCCATACCATAAGTCAGAACAAGATCTAAGATATGATTAAAGTGGTGGGTGGACTCATTTACCTTTTGAGCAAAGCCAATTGAGTCTAATAATAGATTAAATGCAGTGTTGAGGCTGTCATTCTCAGCATCTGTGTGGATGTTAAAATCGCCCACTATAATTATCTTATCTGAGCTAAGCAATAAGTCAGACAAAAGGTCTGAAAATTCACAGAGAAACTCACAGTAACGACCAGGTGGACGATAGATAATAACAAATAAAACTGGTTTTTGGGACTTCCAATTTGGATGGACAAGACTAAGAGTCAAGCTTTCAAATGAATTAAAGCTCTGTCTGGGTTTTTGATTAATTAATAAGCTGGAATGGAAGATTGCTGCTAATCCTCCGCCTCGGCCCGTGCTACGAGCATTCTGGCAGTTAGTGTGACTCGGGGGTGTTGACTTATTTAAACTAACATATTCATCCTGCTGTAACCAGGTTTCTGTAAGGCAGAATAAATCAATATGTTGATCAATTATTATATAATTTACTAACAGGGACTTAGAAGAGAGAGACCTAATGTTTAATAGACCACATTTAACTGTTTTAGTCTGTGGTGCAGTTGAAGGTGCTATATTATTTTTTTCTTTTTGAATTTTTATGCTTAAATAGATTTTTACTGGTTATTGGTGGTCTGGGAGCAGGCACCGTCTCTACGGGGATGGGGTAATGAGGGGATGGCAGGGGGAGAGAAGCTGCAGAGAGGTGTGTAAGACTACAACTCTGCTTCCTGGTCCCAACCCTGGATAGTCACGGTTTGGAGGACTTAAGGAAATTGGCCAGATTTCTAGAAATGAGAGCTGCTCCATCCAAAGTGGGATGGATGCCGTCTCTCCTAACAAGACCAGGTTTCCCCAGAAGCTTTGCCAATTATCTACGAAGCCCACCTCATTTTTTGGACACCACTCAGACAGCCAGCAATTCAAGGAGAATATGCGGCTAAACATGTCACTGCCGGTCCGATTGGGGAGGGGCCCAGAGAAAACTACAGAGTCCGACATTGTTTTATAGACGATATATATAGACATATAGACGACATATAGAGAGACAAACAAACACATTCTGTTGTGTGGGCCGCCAGAAGAGGAGGTACTGCTGGCCCACCACCACCAGATGGCACCCTGCCTGGAGTGTGGGCTTCAGGCAGAGAGGGCGCAGTCACCATGGACACAGCCGGGAGTGACAGCTGTCACTCATTGTCTCACAACAGCTGTCACTCATCTGCACTTCATCTTGCCACTCCATAAAGACCGGACTTCATCTCCACCTCGCTGCTGAGATATGGTCTACCTTAGGAGGTAATTTGTTCTCAGCCATTGTTTTGTCTACCACAGACAGTGTTTGCTTGTGCTATTTTTGCAGTAGGTTTTGTGAGTGCTTGCAGCTGGAGGCTGGGTTTGGACTGACGTCTTCACTCCAAACCTTTGATAAGTACACATACTACTGCACGTGCCAGCTTTCTGAATGAGAGGTGGAGGTGGAGTTCCACCATTGTTGTTACTGGGTGTTCACACACCCACATCTGATTGTCTCTGTTCCTCGCCAGCAGTACCAGATCCGACACGCGGAGACGGTGGCCACCTGGGGTAATCGGGACTTGGCGGCTCCAGTATTCTCCAGGTTCGGTGGCGGAGGAAATCGTGTGGTTCCGGTTCTTCTCAGGACAGACGTCCTCTATCCTCGAGCCTGCCCACACGTCACCTTTGTTAATTGACTATTATACACATTCTGTAATCTGCTGTGTTTGGTTGTGCTTTTCACAACAGTAAAGCGTTCATATTGGACTCTTTCATTGTCCGTTCATTTATGCCCCGTTGTGGGTCCGTGTCACTACACTTTCACAACACATTCACTCCCGCACGCACACCTACAGTCAGTTTAAAGCTGGAGCACTCGGAGAGAACCCGGGCATGCACAGGGTGAACATGCAGACTCCACATAGAAAGACCACAGGTGGGAATCACAGAAAGACCACAGGTGGGAATCAAACCCATGACCTTCTTGCTGTGAGGCAACAGTGCTAACCACTAACCCACCGTGCTGCCCATAAGGTGATTTATTAAGCAAGTCCATTTATTTGAAAATGATAAAACAGTCACAGTAATTTAAAATATAGAGGAATTTTTTGTTGTTTTCTTTTCAACCTATATTTGTTAGTAGAATTTTATTTTCAAAATTATGTTTACTGAACTTAATCTATTTCATTATTTTGAGTGTTTGGCTTAACAGTGAAAAGTCTTTGGTCCACTGCTCTGCTTTGGCACGTGCACTTCTGCACATATGGCAAGTGGCCACAAAACAAACAAACACAGCAAGCAAGCAAGAACCATGAAGCAAACTATTAAAAGTAACTCAAAAGAAAATAGAGTATAAGCCTTGGAAATTTGTTGTCCTTTTTTTCTATTTTGAGGAGCGACGGCCTGTTTATTGAGTAGTCACTCCGACTGCTGTCATTTATACAGAGCATTCTTATCCTATATGAATCGGCCATAAATATTACAGACATCCACCTATATGAAACTAATCCTGTCTGATAGACAGAGAGAGAGAGAGAGACACTCGCAAAATGTATATAATATTACTTCTTTAGGTTTTAACACCTGCATGTAGTTTTATTTATTTATTTCCTGGTCAGTTAGTTGAACGAGTCAGAAGTCTACCTCATATCTCAGTTGACAGTATCTGTTAGAACACTGTACTCCACAAGGGCTGTGTTCACTCATTCCACCAGGTTTTACAACCACTGTGACTAGGATTCAAACGTATAAATTTCAGACTATGCCCTGATACTGAGAGACAGAAAGAGAGACACGAAGATAGATGGTGTGGATATATGTTACTGGAAAAAAATAGACAGTGGAGAAATGCATGTAAGGAGTGAAATGTGTTACAAGGAAAGATTGGATGTGACCCATTAACTTCACAGGCCACTCTTTGAACACCAGAAGTGTCAGGGTCAGGAGGGAGAGTTCACTGTAAATCTCTAAAACGATCTCAATGACAGAGAAAGAGAGAGAGAGAGAGAGAGAGAGAGAGAATATTTGTATTTCTTGTCTTTATTAGAGGGAAATGTAAAACTCACAGCACGGGTCCAGACACTGTTCCGAGTTGAAAGAAAGACACACACCTCCTCATCAGATATTGATATACATTTGGTGCTCAGTCACGTTACAACAGTATGAAACAGATATTAAATTCTAACACTCAAACAATTGATGAGATGACCAAAGTAAGAATGAAACAAACGTTTTCAGCAAACCCACAGGTACAATCACCATAGTAACAGAAGACCCCATGAACTGGCAAATCCCAAGGCCAAGCTCTGGCTAAAATGATGTGCCGTCAGTGATCTATTGACCTAAGTAGTACGGTCAAGTGGTACCCAGCGGCTTCCTTGGCATCAGTGGTAGGTTGGATCATTATTATGCATGCCTAGCTCAAGTATGCTCATAACCTTATTAATATTCAAATCAGGTAACTGTTGCTATGGTGACAGTTCCTCATAACAGTATATCTCCAAGAGCGTTGGAGATATATTGTTGGGACATATGGACAGACATATAGTGTTCTCGACTATATCAACCCACCAATGTTCAGGTGTTTAAGGATAATATAATATAATATAATAATGATAATTTATAATTAATGTGAAAAAATTACAATAATTTAATAATGTAATTAAGACACATGTATCACAGGTTATGATGAAGGAATTTATTCATTATTAATTAATGTGCAATATTTACCTGTAGACATCCATCACAGTCACCATAATCAATATGCTTTTATTGTGACCCACATACAGGAATCCAATTTTTTTTTTGATACAGAAGAATTCTAACAACCGCAGCTTCCATTATCATTCTATAAAAACAATGATAATGATGATGATTATTATTATTACTGACGGCACAGTGGCTTAGTGGTTAGCACTGTTGCCTCAAAGCAAGAATGTGGGATTGCTTCCCACCTGGACTTTTCTGTGTGGAGTTTGCATGTTCTCCTTGTGTCTGTGTTGGTTCCCTCCATGTCCTTCCTCCCACCATCAAAGATATGCATGTTAGGTGAATTGGACAATTTAATTGACTGATGTTGCAAGTGTGAATGTGTTTGTCTCTGTGTGTTGGGACAGGTTCCAGCCCCCCCGCGCGATGATTGACTTGCTTGAAGTATTATTACATTTTTTTTTACTGCTTGCTCTTCCATATTGGTGGATCAATGCACTCAAAAATACCGTATAGTGTTAAAGGTTTAGTTGTAGTAATTATTTAGGTTAAATTTTACTTTTAATCACATTTACAAAAGGGTGGTTATTTCCACTAACATGGAAAATCCATTTCCCCATGTTGTGACAAAACACTGCGAGTTGAAACACTGGGCATAAAATTAAATGATCCACCCAATGATATCTCCATCCAGTTGGACTTTATGTTTTCCTGTAACTCTTTTCACATGAAAACATGAAAACATCTGTTTTTTTGTGGAAAGTGTTGTGTGGGCCGCTGAACAGGGGGTACTGCTGGCCCACCACCAGAGGGCGCCCTGCCTGAAGTGCGGGCTTCAGGCACGAGAGGGCGTTAGAGCAACCGGGAGTGACAGCTGTCACTCATCAACAGCACCAGCTGTCACTCATCATCACCGCATCACCATAAAAGCCGGGCAGCAACTCCACCTCGCTGCCGAGATATCATCTACTAACTAGGTAATATTCTCTGCTGTGTCTGAACATTGACTTACGTGTGATCTGTTTGCAGCCGTTGTCCTGTGGTGCCCTGTCAGCTGGGTTGGCGGTCAGTGAGAGTGCCAACGTCTTCGCCTCTCACTCCAACCAGATAAGTGGTAACAGGAGCTGCTATCGTGTTCCTATTTCGGAGGTGGAGGTGCTCCCTCCCGGAGGAACTGTTTTCTGTGTATGAGGATTTACTGGGTGTGTATCCACACACCCACCATTAACTGTCTCTGCTTCCTGCCAGCAGTACCAGGTCTGACAGCTGGAGACGGTGGCCACCTGGAGATTCGGGACTTGTCGGCTCCGGTGTTCTTCAGATCTGTTGGTGGTGGAAGCCGTGTGGGACCCGGCTCTTCTCTGGACGGACGTCTTCTATCCTCAAGCCTGCCCACATGTCACTTTTCGTATAATTGACTATCATTCTCAAACTGCATTTGTCTGTATTCCGTTGTGCACAGTTTGCAACATTAAATTGTTATATTTTGGCTTATCCATTGTCCGTTCATTTACGCCCCCTGTTGTGGGTCCGTGTAACTATACTTTCCCAACAGGAAAGTATGATATTTTTATTTATTTGTCTGAGCCTCCTTTTTACATATGACTTCTCCAGGAGTGTCCAGTCAAGTCCTGCAACATAACGTCAAAAAGCTGTGTGTGTCCTCTTAGTGCCTTAAGGTAAACACAGCCATGAGAAGGACGTGGCGCGGGACGAACAAGAAGCCACACTAGCAAAAGCCTGCCTCTGACGTGAATGTTTCTCACTCTTCTGTTATTGCCCAGGAGCGAACTGCAGATCTGATTCTGCCCACCAAACTCCAACAGCCAGGCACAACCCTTCTAACACACCCTCTAACCAACACCTCCCACTTTCTTTTTGGCATCAAACAGCAACAAATCTTTCCACTGTATATATTATTAATTCATCTCGTGGACTGTGCACTGCGCTGAATAATTGCTGGAGCTCTCCGTGTAGTTGATAATCCATTACCTGTGGAGCACCTGCTCTGATAACCTCATCACCGCGACTCTCTAAGGTGGGAATTCCACCAAGGCCAGATTTGCACATTTATTAGTGTTGTCTTAAAAATAGCCCCGAACACCATATTTTGCAGAGACAACACACTGCATTCAAATCTGGAGAAGCACAACTAAGTATCAATCATTGTGATCTATAAAGCAGGATGCTACTCTGTCCACAAACCTTATTTCATGTGCCAGAATTTATTAGCATAGACTTAAGGCCTCTAATGCATCCTGCATCCTGCTTACACAGTTACACATTGCACAGTGGAAAGCCAAACGTGGTAATGTCTGCAGCCTGGGAGCACTGGTGTAATCATCACCCTCACCTCAAAGTACCTTTTCCAGTTTGGACATTTGATATGACTGCTGCATCCATTCAATTTTGTTTTGATCATTAAAAAAAGTACCACAATGTTTTAGGCTGGTGTGTTGCTCATAAGCACTCAGCTTCTCACTCAACTGCTTGACTATACATCAATTTTGTACATCAATAATTTATGCAACGTTTCGGATCTGTTTAAAGCAGTTCTCTTTGCAGACGATACAAATCTGTTTTGTTCAGGAGAAAATTTGCAACAATTATTAACTGATTTAGAAATTGAAATGATAAAGTTAAAGAGATGGTTTGATATTAATAAATTATCACTAAATGTGTCTAAAACTAAAATAATGTTATTTGGAAATTATAAAAAAGACAAATTCAGTTAAATATACAAGGGGTAAACATAGAACGGGTCAAAGAGAATAAGTTTTTAGGTGTCATTATTGATGAAAGAATGAATTGGAAAGCTCATATTCAACATATTCAAAACAAAGTATCAAAAAGTATTGCAGTGTTAAATAAAGCAAAGCATGTTCTTGATTGCAAAGCACTACATACTCTGTATAGTTCAATGGTTGCACCCTATCTGACTTACTGTGCTGAAGTTTGGGGCAACAATTATAAAACTACATTGAAATTATTATTATTCATCCTCCAAAAAAGAGCATTAAGAACAATTCACAATGCAGGTTATCAGGATCACACAAACCCACTGTTCATTAAATCTAAAATATTAAAACTCTGTATAATGTATAAATGTGTAAAGTGAAAAATAAGCAACTACCCTTTAGAATTCAAGAATTTTTCAGAGAGAGAGGGAAAATATAATCTCAGGGGCTTGTATTATTTTAAAATCGCAGGGGCTCAGATGACCAGGAAAGGTTTCTGTGTCTCCATTTGTGGCCCTAAAATATGGAATAAACTGGAGGAACTCAAGCGATGTCCAAATATTATTACGTTTAAATATCAATATAAAGAAATGATGTTCTCTAGATATGTGACTGATGAAGAAAAATGAGTTTGTGCTGTATGAGTTGTTGTATTGTGAATGCAGTTTGTTCGGTAACATTGGGATTGTGTCCTATGAGTTGCAGTGATTGAGCGGTTGAAATAGGGAGTGAGAATAAATGGGTTTTTTGCTTCCCCCCACTCCTTTTGGACTGGATTTAACTGGATGGGTGCTCATGCATCCATCCAGATGGACACATGAGTGAAAGACGCTGGAAAGATTATACACACATCAGACCCACACGAGGGATACACATACTGGACCCATACGACAAAGATACACAAACACCACATACGGCCCAGGGGTGCACGCACGCACGCACACGCACACGCACACGCACACGCACACGCACACACACACACACACACACACACACACACACACACACACACACACACACACACACACACACACAAGACTCAGACATGAAACAGGAAGGCAGACACACAATCACACATACACCAGACAGACAGCCCAGCGGTGCCCACACAACACACAAAAGCCAGGTGAACTATACACACAGAAAACCGCACAGGGACATGGCAACAGACAAAACACATACAGACAAGGATGCATCCAAAACATAAAGGACACAAACAGGGGCAGCGCACACACAACAAAAGTTGCAACTAAACAACCAAAACTGGATCCCTATCCAATTTTGGATAGGGGTCAATGAGGTGTAGTTTGGGGTTCCACAGCACCTAGATGCAGTTTGTATGTCAGTGCAGACTCTCAGTCATTTATGTTAGAGACATCTAGAAGTTTACTGTACACCAGCTGGACTTTGTGATCTGCAAGTTTTGCCACTTATCCAAATGAATTCCTTCATTCTGAAAATCCACTGAGTGCTATCAAACCAACCCTCTTTATGTTGACACAGAGAAGCTGATCTAAGTTGGTGCTTGTATAACTTTGACTGAGCTGATTTTAGGAAACCCAAAATAATTTAAAACATGTACAACACATTTCAAGGGGTTTTTTCCTATTGCAGATGCATTGCATAATTATTCTGGCTCAGAGAAAGAACAGTTCAGAGAAATCACTGAAAGTCCAGTATTGCAGTGACATTCATCTCTATGATGAGTGTATGATGAGTGTATAAAAAACCCCTGTTCAATTTAATTAAATTTATTTAATTTATAAAGCACCACATAACAACAAAGCTGCTTCAAGGCGCTTCACACAATTAAGGTCTAACCTTACCAACCCCCAGAGCAAGCACACAGGCAACAGTAGTAAGGAAAAACTCCATCTGATGATTTGAGGAAGAAACCTCAACAGAGCAGACTCAAAGGGGTGACCCTCTGCTTGGGCCATGTGACCGACACACTTGACAATACAAATATAGAGGAAATTTTGGGATTCCATGCTGGTGTCCAGGACGGGAGGCTTGCAGAAGAAGACACCCGCTCCCACTTTTGGATGGAGCTGCACCTCAATCAGAGAGAGAGAGAAAAAACAGAATCAGAATACATATTTGTGTGGGCCATGGTACACTGAGGCAGGATTCTAAGTGTTGTTTTGTCACCATAACTGGTACAGAAAACCTGCTTGGTCCATGGACTATTTGGTCCTGATGTCTGGCTCAAGTTGATTGATGACCCCAGTCCTCTCACTATCAGGTTTACTTTTAAAAGTAAACTTAAAATTGGTGTTTTCTCAGGTTTATGATTAACTACTCTGTATGATCACGTGAGCCTAAGCTTGTTGTTTTTGTGTTTGGGCTAGATGTAGGGTTAACATTTATGTTTTAACGGGTGAGTTTTATCTCTCATTTATGTTCAATATTGTTTGTCTGTTTTCACTCATTTATCATATTTGATACAGTGAGGCAAATAAGTATGAGGGTAGGCTGAAAAGTTCTAAGGCTGACTATGATGCAGTTGTCGAATTGAACAAATTCAGGGTTATTTTTCTACCTAGTCTCCCTGTAACTCCACACACTTCTTCCAGCGGTGCTTGAGTGCTTCGATTCCCTTGGCATAGAAGCTTTCATCTTGAGAGTCAAAATAGTCCTCAACAGCAGCCATCACCTCATCATTGCTCCGATAGTGCTTCCCATCCAAGTTTTTTTCAGGTATGGGAACAGATGAAAGTCAGAGGGTGCCAAGTCAGGGGAGTATGGTGGGTGATCTACCAGTTTGAATCCACACTCGTGGATAGTGGCCATGGCCACTGTTGACTTGTGAGCTGGGGCATTGTCTTGATGGAACAGCACCCCTTTCGTCAGCTTTCCTGGTCGCTTCTCTTTGATAGCCTTGCGTAACTGTCTCAGGAGGTTAGAATAGTACTGTCCATTTATGGTTTGTCCCTTTTCAAGATAGTCCACAAACACAGTGCCCTTGGCATCCCAGAAAACTGAAACCATGACCTTTCCCGCAGATGAAACGACCTTGGCCTTCTTTGGATGTGGTGACCTTGGGTGTTTCCACTGCATTGATTGTTTTTTTTGTCTCTGGTTAAAAGTGGTGAACCCAACACTCATCCTGGGTAAGAAAACGTTCCATGTAATTGGCTGGATCCTCTTCAAATTGCGCCAAGTTTGCCTTCGACATGACTAGCCTGGTGCTTTTCTGATCAGGCGTCAGAAGACGTGGCACCCACCGAGCTGGCACCTTTGACATTCCAAGTTCTTCATGCAGAATGTGTTCAATTCTCTCACAGGATATTCTCACAGCATCTGCTAGCTGATTAATCGTCGATCGTCTGTCGTCCATCACCATTTCATGAACAAGTTCAATGTTTTTCTGGGTTGTGGCTGTTGCAGGCCGCCCAGACCTTGGGTCGTCTTCAAGGCTCTCTCTGCCCCTCTTAAATTCAGCTGCACACTTCTGCACTGTAGCTATGGAGGGAGCTTCATCCCCTAATGTAGCAACCATATCCGCGTGAATGTACTTGGGCTTTAACCCCTTCTTTTGCAGGTACTTAATCACACCGCAATGCCAGATTTTGTCCATTTTTGCCATTTCCCTCTACCATGAACTTTCAAACTTGGCTATGAACCACAAACTACCTCACAACCTGTAAGAAAATAACACAGTTAGTCATCAGAAGAGTTGAACTTAATGCATGCCAAGTTTTATTGAAATGGCATTTCTCCTTCTTGGTGAGCCTTAGAACTTTTCAACCTACCCTCATATTTGATCCACTGTTGGTTTTGCAAGTTTTCCCATCTACAAAGAATGGAGAGGTCTGCAATTTTTATCGTAGGTACACTTCAACTGTGAGAAACAGAATCTAAAAAAAATATAAATCACAAAATCACATTGTATGACTTTTTAAATAATTAATTTGCATTTTATTGCATGAAATAAGTACAATAGAAAAACAGACCTTAATATTTGGTACAGAAACCTTTCTTTGTAATTACAGAGGTCAGATGTTTCCTGTAGTTCTTGACCAAGTTTGCACACTGCAGCATGGATTTTGGTCCACTCCTCTATACAGATCTTCTCCAGATCTTTCAGGTTTGGAGTTTCAGCTCCCTGCAAAGATTTTCTATTGAGTTCAGGTCTGGATACTGGCTCAGCCACTCCAGGACCTTGAAATGCTTCTTAATGTTGTGAAAGTGTAGGAACACGGACCCACAACAGGGGGCGTTAAATGAACGGGCAATGGATAAGCCAAACAGTAACAATTTAATGTTGTGAAGTGCACAACGGAATACAGACAAATAAAGTTTTTGGTACTACAGACAATTATATGTTGAGTGACGTGTGGGCAGGCTTGAGGATAGGAGATGTCCGTCCAGAACCGAGCCGGATCCCACATGGCCCTCACCGCCAACGGATTTGAAGAACACCGGAGCCACCAAGTCCTGGATCCCCAGGTGGCCACCGTCTCCAGCTGTCAGACCTGGTACTGCTGGCAGAGAACAGAAACAGAGCTGATGAGTGTGAGTTCGCTCACTCAGTAATCCCACAGTCTGTGTTCTTTTGGGAGGGAGCACCTCTACCTCCAGTCACACACTCGTGCAGCTCCTGTCTAACCACTTATCTGGTTGGAGTGTGTAAGGCAAACCACAGGAAAGCGGCTGCAAAAAGAGTTCAGACTATTTGTCAGCGTTGAATACCGCAGAGAAATTACCTCTTATGGTAGCTGATTTCTCGGCGAGGAGGTGGAGTTGCAGTCCGGCTTTTATGGTGATGGTGATGAGTTGTATGAGTGACAGCTGGTGCTGATGATGAGTGACAGCTGTCACTCCCAGTGGCTCCGACGCCCTCTCGTGCTTGAAGCCCGCACTCCAAGCAGGGCGCCATCTGGTGGTGGTGGGCCAGCAGTACCTCCTCTTCAGCAGCCCACACAACACTTGAGTCACTCCTTAGTTGCCCTGACTGTGTGTTTCAGGTCATTGTCACGTTGGAAGACCCAGCCACGACCCATCTTCAATGCTGAGGGCAGGAGGTTGTTTGCCAAAATGTCACGATACATGACCCCATCCATCCTCCATTCAATACAGTGCAGCCGTTCTGTCCCCTTTGTAGAAAAGCACCCCCAAATATGATGTTTCCACCCTCATGCTTCACAATTGGGAGGGTGTTCTTGCGTTGCTCTCATCCTCCAAACACGGCAAGTGGAGTTGATGCCAAAAAGCTCAATTTTGGTCTCATCTGACCACATGACCTTCTCCCGTGCCTCCTCTGGATCATCCAGATGGTCACTGGTGAACTTCAAATGGGCCTGGACATGTGCTGGTGTGAGAAGGGGGACCTTGCTGCCCTGTAGGATTTTAAACCATGATGACGTCATGTGTTACTTATGTAATCTTTGTGACTGTAGTCCCAGCTCTCTTCAGGTCATTGACCAGGTCCTTCCATGTAGTTCTGGTCGTTTATCAGAATCATCCTTACCCCACTAGACGAGATCTTACATGGAACCCTAGACCGAGGCAGAGTGACAGTCATCTTGTGTTTCTTCCACTTTCTAATAAATAATCATAACAGTTGTTGTCTTCTACCAAGCTGCTTGCCTGTTGTCCTGTAATCCATCCCAGCCTTGTGCAGGTCTACAATTTTGTCCCTGGTGTCCTTAGACAGCACTTTGGTCTTGACCATGGTGGACAGGTTGGAGCGTGATTGATTGAGTGTGTGGACAGGTGTCTTTTATACAGGTAACAAATTCAAACAGGTGCGATTAATAAAAGTAATGAGTGCAGAATAGGAGGGCTTCTTAAAAAAAAGAAATATCTAACAGGTCTATGAGAGCCAAAATTCTTGCTGGTTGGTAGGTGATCAAATACTTATTTCATGCAATAAAATGCAAATTAATTAATTAAAAAAAAATCATACAATGTGATTTTCTTTTTTTTTCAGATTCTGTCTCTCACAGTTGAAGTGTACCTATGATAAAAATTACAGACCTCTCCATTCGTTGTAGGTGGGAAAACTTACAAAATCAACCGTGGATCAAATACTTATTTGCCTCACTGTAGGTTGCTTTTGACTCCATGCATTGGAATTCAGCACAGTAAGCTTACTTGAAAAGAAATGCACGCCCAACAAAATTACTTCACCTTTCTTTGTAAAACAGTCAGATTATATGTACGAGGGCTGTCAATAAAGTATAGGTCCTTTTTATTTTTTTCAAAAACTATATGGATTTCATTCATATGTTTTTACGTCAGACATGCTTGAACCCTCGTGCGCATGCGTGAGTTTTTCCACGCCTGTCAGTGACGTCATTCACCTGTGAGCACTCCTTGTGGGAGGAGTCGTCCAGCCCCTTGTCGGAATTCCTTTGTCTGAGAAGTTGCTGAGAGACTGGCGCTTTGTTTGATCAAACTTTTTTCTAAACCTGTGAGACACATCGAAGTGGACACGGTTCGAAAAATTAAGCTGGTTTTCAGTGAAAATTTTAATGGCTGATGAGAGATTTTGAGGTGATACTGTTGCTTTAAGGACTTCCCACGGAGTGAGACGTCCTGCAGCGCTCCCAGGCGCCGTCGTCAGCCTGTTTCAAGCTGAAAACCTCCACATTTCAGGCTCTATTGATCCAGGACGTCGTGAGAGAACAGAGAAGTTTCAGAAGAAGTCGGTTTCAGCATTTTATCCAGATATTCCACTGTTAAAGGAGATTTTTTTAATGAAAGACGTGCGGATGGGTCCGCGCGCCGGGATGCAGCCGGCGCGGTGCGGCGGCACAGAAAAAACACCTCCGTGTTGATAACCATTTGTAAAATTCAGGCAGCTTTTGATGGCTTTCAGTGGAGTGAGTATATGAGAAATTGTTTAACAGCTGGACATGTTCCAACGTGTCCTTAAGGCTTCCAACAGAGGTGTTTTTCCTGTGGCGGAGCGTCGCGGCGGCTGCGAGCCGACGCTGCAATCCGCCCGCACGTCTTTCATTAAAAAATCTCCTTTAACAGTGGAATATCCGGATAAAATGCTGAAACCGACTTCTTCTGAAACTTCTCTGTTCGCTCACGATGTCCTGGATCAATAGAGCCTGAAATGTGGAGGTTTTCAGCTTGAAACAGGCTGACGACGGCGCCTGAGAGCGCTGCGCGACGTCTCGCTCCATGGGAAGTCCTTAAAGCGACAGTATCACCTCAAAATCTCTCATCAGCCGTTAAAATTTTCACCGAAAACCAGCTTAATTTTTCGAACTGTGTCCACTTTGATGTGTCTCACAGGTTTAGAAAAAATTTTGATCAAACAAAGCTCCAGTCTCTCAGCAACTTCTCAGACAAAGGAATTCCGACGAGGGGCTGGACGACTCCTCCCACAAGGAGTGCTCACAGGCGAATGACGTCACCGACAGGCGTGGAAAAAGTCACGCATGCGCACGAGGGTTCAAGCATGTCTGACGTAAAAACATATGAATGAAATCCATATAGTTTTTGAAAAAAATAAAAAGGACCTATACTTTATTGACAGACCTCGTATGTCACATGTAGACACTTTCACACATAGAAAAAGTCCACTTTGTAAGGCACCAGAGCAGAGGGAGTAATTATAGTACAGGACAGGTCAGTAGGCCAGCTGTGCTCAGAATCCAGCTTCAATTATGGATTTAAAAGCATTAATTACTCATCGGAGTAACAACAACAGTGCAGATTATTCTTTAACCAATGTGGTTGTCTGAAAACACCGTGAATCATCCATAGTCTCCACTGGTCACTGGATGAGTGATTATAAGGATCAGCATCGTGGTATCCAAATGGATAATGTTTCTTTTGCATGTCAAGACAAAAATACATTTTAGAGGACATAAGAATGTTATGGCCATGTCAGTGGATTGTATAATGGAGAACTGAACGGGGTTTGGGAGCACTGTAGCACACTACAAGGCCAGATGTAAACCATGCCTAGAGTATACGTACAGTGCGGCAAAAAAGTATTTAGTCAGTCCCTGATTGTGCAAGTTCTCCTACTTAGAAAGATGAGAGAGGTCTGTAATTTTCAACATCGGTACACTTCAACTATGACAGACAAAATGAGAAAAAAAAAAAAAATCCAGAAAATCACATTGTAGGATTTTTAAAGAATTTAATTGTAAATTATGGTGGAAAATAAGTATTGGGTCACCCACAAACAAGCAAGATTTCTGGCTCTCACAGACCTGTAACTTCTTCTTTAAGAAGCTCTTCTGTCCTCCATCTGTTACCTGTATTAATGGCAACTGTTGGAACACGTTATCTGTATAAAAGACAGCTGTCCACAGCCTCAAACAGTCAGACTCCAAACTCAACCATGGCCAAGACCAAAGAGCTGTCGAAGGACACCTGGAAGAAAATTGTAGATGTGCACCAGGCTGGTACAGTAGTCAAGCAGGTTGGTGTGAATAAATCAACTGTGGGAGCAATTGTAAGAAAATGGAAGACATACAAGACCATTGATAATCTCCCTATCCCGTGGGGTCAAAATGATCATAAGAACGGTGAACAAAAATCCCAGAACTACATGGAGGGACCTGATGAATGACCTGCAGAGAGCTGGGACCAAAGTAACAAAGGCTACACACTACGCAGAGAGGGACTCAAATCCTGCAGTGCCAGGTGTGTCCCCCTGGTTAAGCCAGTACATGTCCAGGCCCGTCTGAAGTTTGCCAGAGAGCATATGGATGATCCAGAAGAGGATTGGGAGAATATCATGTGGTCAGATGAAACCAAAATAGAACATTTTGGACCAACTACAATGTGTGCAAACCTGGTGAATACTTACAGGAAACGTTTGACCTCTGTCATTGCCAACAAAGATTATATTACAATATACAATTATAGACTTTTGATGAGGTGTACCCGTGATTATGCGGACCTGGTCAGGATGGGGTTCACTGCTTTATTATATGGTAAACAAGAAAATTGGGAGTTTGTCAAACATACTAAAACTGAAAAATCAATCTCAAGTTTCAACTCTTATTATTACTGTCATACTGCACCAACTGACATCTCATTGATCGACTGGAGATGCCTGTTAAGTCCGTGACGAAGAGTCATCAGGCTTGTTTTCTTATAAAGTTTGCCATTCGCCTGTCTAGCTTCTGCGTAAAATCGACCGAGTACTCCGTCAAGCATCCGTCTGTCATAAGTGTCAAAGTTGGGCGCGTGTCCCTTTTCAGTGACTTACTTGCAAAACAGGTTGGCTGCTGACTGTGTATTTCTGCGGGTGTTCTTCGCATCTTTTTCATGTAAAATTAATTTTAAGTCAGCGTCGCTAACAGATGCAAACCTGTCTTCTGCCATCTTGTCAGCAAACTGGCAGCCAAAGTAGGCGTTGTATCACGTTATGTAATCGGTCGTTATCGATTAGCTCGATTAGCTAGTGCTACGCTGCAAGCGAGGTGTACTCGTTTCGCACGCGCGATCTACTCGGCTCCACCAGCGGTCAACTCAGCATGTGGTACAGCTCAGAAAGTAGCAAATGGGCCAATCAGAAGTTGGCAAAATCCCATACCATATAATAAAGCACTGAGTTGATTTTCCACCATAATTTACAAATAAATTCTTTAAAAATCCTACAATGTGATTTCCTGGATTTTTTTTTTCTCAGTTTGTCTCTCATAGTTGAAGTGTACTACCTATGATGAAAATTACAGACCTCTCTCATCTTTCTAAGTAGGAGAATTGCACAATCAGGGTCTGACTAAATACTTTTTTTGTCCCACTGCAGTTGAAGTCACCTAATTCTGTTTTCGTTCTTAGGTTGAATATTTCACCATGGGGAAACCAACCTTTGTTATGGGAATGCATATACACTCACTGGCCATTTTATTGGGTGCACTTTCCTAGTACTGGGTTGGACACCCTTCAGAACTGCCTTCATCTGTGGCATAGATTCAAAAAGGTGTTGGAAACATTCCTCAGAGATTTTGGTCCATATTGATTTGATAGTATGATGCAGTCACCCATTCATTCAGTCAGTCTGCCCATTCTCCTCTGACCGCTGACATCAACAAGGCATTTTCATCCACACAACTGCCGCTTGCTGGATATCGTCTCTTTTTTGGACCATTCTCTGTCAACCCTAGAGGTGGTTGTGCATAAAAATCCCAGTAGGTCGTCAGTTTCTGAAATGTTCAGACCAGCCCGTCTGTCACCAACAACCATGTCATGTTCAAAGTCACTTCAATCCCCTTTCTTTCCCATTGTGATGCTTGGTTTGAACTTGCCATGTGATTGGCTTATTAGCTATTTGTCTTAACAAGCATTTGAACTGGTGTACATAATAAAGTGGCTGGTGTCATGTTCTACTTTTGAACAATTAATATTAAATACTTTTGCTGTGCCAAGGATTGTACATTTGGTATTGTGATTTTGCGTTGTGTGAAACTTTGGAATTTCCTTTTTTTCCTGGCTTTTGCCTTTTCAAAGCTGTAATTTTGTAACACTGGAAATACCACAGAATTTTTGGCAGGCACAACATGCCTCCCCACCCCCTCCTCCCTACAACTGCTGCACAAACAAATCTTTCATGAGCTACTCGGTTCCCAGAAGAAGGGCTCACTGTCAATACTACCAGATATGGGAACTTTCCTAAATCAACACAGAGAGAGTTTGGACAGAGAAAACATTATGTTGCACCAACTCATACGTCTCTCACCTTCACTGTAAAAATGAAGCACTGTCCCAACTACAAAAATTGATGTAACAATTTTTTAAAGTTATTTCAACTTAAGCAGAGAAGTCATGTGGCAGTGATACAGTTATTGCTAAACTGAAATAACTTAAAAAAAAATCTCAGCAAATTGTTGCATCAATTTTTATAGTTGAGACAGCAGTTCCTTTTTTAAGAGTGTTTAGCCATGGACTTTCCCCGTTTGGACAGACTTTAGCCAATTCTAAAATGGGAGGGTACACTCATATAAAACTAACACAAGACTGAAAAATCAGTCAGTTGAGACAGTAATTACTGACAGACATATGCACTCAAGAGGCAGACGGGTGATTTATTGACACTTTGGAGAAGATCCCAGAAGATTTTTGATTACTTTTTTGTTCTTTGATCATTGTACTTTGTCAGATCTTCCTTGAATTTGGATCCATTGCTCAGTATTAGTTCAGTACAGGTGTCTACCACTGACAGATAGCCTGGCAGAGCACTTTATCCTCTCAAACCACAGGAGATTCTCTTCATTGTTTGTGTCACTCTGTGGCAGCAGCAGCTGACACACTGAGCAGCATGTCAAATGAGATGAAGCTGGAGAACATGTCTCTTCACCCTCTCGGCACAGCAGCTGCCCCTGAGCAGGAGCTGATGTGTATCTTTGGAACAGGGGATCTAGGTCGTGTTCTCGGCCAGCGTCTGCTCCACTGTGGCTACAGGGTTGTATATGGAAGCCGCAGACCTCACAGCTGTGGCCCGCTGCCTCAGGGAGCTCAGGTACAACACACTGCACTGCCATTAAAAAAAGTTACTGATTAGATGTTAATAACTGTAGTCAGCAACTTAATCTCTTATGAATGACAAAAATAAGTTTTTTTTTCAGTGCCATTAATTTTTTGATTACTTTTGGATTGCAGCAGCAAGGCTGCCACAAGCAGTTAAAGGGCATGATTCCAAACCAGAAGTTGTCAGTTAAAGACTTCATATTATTAGTAAACAGAGCGTGTTGCGGTCTTAACTTATGTAACGTCTGGGTCTTTTAGTGAAGCTTAGGGCTAGTAGTCGGTGATCACCTTTTTCTTGTTGCTTAATGTTGACAACTTATTCCTTATTTGTTGTCTTTCTGCCGCCTGATTCTGTTATTTTCTCTATTTGAGGTGCGGCTCCATCCAGAGTTGGAAGTGGGTGTCTTCTTCTTCTGCAAGCCACCCATCCTGTACACCAGCATGGACTCCCAAAATTTCCTGAATATTTGTATTGTCAAGTGTGTCGGTAGCATGGCCCAAGCAGAGGGTCACCCCTTTGAGTCTGGTCTGCTTGAGGTTTCTTCCTCAAATCATCAGAGGGAGTTTTTCCTTACCACTGTTGCCTGTGTGCTTGCTGTAGTTGGTAAGGTTAGACCTTACTTGTGTGAAGCATCTTGAGACAGCTTTGTTGTGATTTGGTGCGATATAAATGAAATAAATTGAATTAAATTAAATTGAAATTGAAAAACCACCCTGTGCTCCATTTTCCAAGTACATCTGGAGTTGTGTCAAGAAGGGTGTCCTGCGTCAAACTCGTGCTAGATCATTATGAGGATCTGTATTGGTTCTGCTGTGGTGACCCCAAACAAAATAGGAAAAACCAAAAGGAATAAGTAAAGGCAAGAATCAATAGCTGATACATAACCTGACTTTTACTGAGGTAATAAAACAGAGAAATTGTGCAAAATCAAGGTAGTAGTCCTAAAAGGGGTCCGTAGCTTACATAAAAAAGGCAACTGGGAAATTCATTAAGACTGAAACTAGTCTACCTGTTCAACCACCTAACATGCTATCGAGCCAGCATTAACAAATCAACTAACTAGCATTTGTAAACTAGCAAACATGCCATTTGGAGACAAAACTGTTACTGTCTAAAATAACTGTACAACCAAGAACAACGAGTGTTGCAATAAATCAACCAACTTCAACTTAATGGATAACTGAATTATGTTACTGGTTAACATGAGCTAGTGCTCTTAAACAGTTAGGCTACAGGTTAACAGTTTCTGTAATTTGTCTCTGTAGCATGGCCCAAGCAGATGGTCACCCCTTTGAGTCTGGTCTGCTTGAGGTTTCTTCCTCAGAGGTAGTTTTTCCTTACCAAAGCTGCTCTGGGGGTGAGTAAGGTTAGTCTTTACTTGTGTGATGTGCCTTGATGCAACTCTGTTGTGATTTGGCACTATATAAATGAAAATAAATTGAAATTGAAATTAGCATCAGTTAGCTAGCATTTGAATGGCTAAAACACTGAATTTATGTAGGCTTTAGTTATTACATGGCTGGATTTAGCAGCATATATTTACTCAAATTCATTATAGTTTCCTTTGATGTTGATGAGATGTTCTTCCCTTTAACCTTTGTGAAAATAGGTGCTCAGAATTTTATTTTGCAAGTGCTACACTCCCAACATTGATATATAGATGTGTTCTTTTGGACATCAGACTGATTTGCCAGGTAGACTGGAGATTTGAGGGGTTTTGTAATGTCCTTTATAGCAGGAAAAAAAATTCTTATTTGACAGTAAATATAACCTTGTATGTGTTCAGATTATGTATTGTTTTATTTTGTGACTGTACTGAAGTAAATTACAAGAAGCCAGGGATTTGTAGTACTAGCGCTGAACTCCTTCAGGCGGGTAAATTTCCTGTTCTCCCAGGCTTTGGAAACAGTCTTTGTTTCAATCTGGGAAACAGATTTCATCCCTACTGGCTGCCAGAAAAGACGTGTTGTCCCTCTCTGGAATGGAAAAGAGTGATCATCTGGATGGCAACAACTACAGGGGAGTTACATTACTCTTTGTGCTAAGAAAGGTTCTTGCAAGGGTTATCTTGACATGATTCACTCCCAGTTACACCCAAGAAGTCAATCACTGACTGCATTCTAGCTCTGCAAGTATCATTGAATGCATGCATGAATATCAGCAATGCTTCTACACAGCCTTTATTGATTTTTTTTATTGTGTATTTGCAAAGGATTTGATTCAATTGATTGGGCTGCACTGTGGAACATTTTGGGAATTCATAGGATCCTAAGTAAGCTGCAGGACATCATAGTTGGCCTATACACAGATACTGCAATTGGTGTGCAGAGTGGTGGCGGAAATGTCTAACCTCTTTCATGGGAATTTTCATATTTTTTTCAGAGATGTTCTCTGGTTCCTACTCTGTTCAATTCTTGCATGGATTGGTTGGTAGGTAGGGTTGTACATGCATTTGTCAGGGAGGAAAGCTTTACTGACCCTGGGTTTGCAGATGATACTATAATAATTATGAATCAATGGATGCCCTGATTGCAACATTTGGGAAACTGAGTGAAGAGTCAGAGTGTCTGGATTTGAGATTGTCCTCAATCAGGACTGAGAAGCATGTCTTTCAAATACTTCATGGATTCAACCACCAGAAGTACGCCTGTATGAGGTGACAGAGATGATCTTATCTTAGCAGTAATGTTCATGTCTCAGTGTCTGGGAATACTCCAGCTTACAGGTGCTTCTGTGTTGAGGACCTCAGGAACTGGAAAAATTGCCCATGTTTCACCTAGCTGGCAAATAGACAGCTGTGTTAGGGAGGTGGAGATAGACTGGTTGTCTGAATGGGTGGTTATGATTATTGTTGTGTTGTGTTCTGTATTGTAAACCTTGTTGGTAGCATGGCCCAAGCAGTGGATCACCCCTTTGAGCTTGGTCTGCTTGAGGTTTCTTCCTCAGTATCATCAGATGGAGTTTTTCCTTACCACTGCCACCTGTGTGCTTGCTCTAGGGGTTGATAAGGTTAGACCTTACTTGCGTGAAGTGCCTTGAGGCAGCTTTGCTGTGATTTGAAGCAATATAAACTAAATAATTTGATTTGAGTTGTGGTTGCCATCCAGGACTTGAGCTGATTCCATAGTGCAGTAGCTCCAGGAAGGTACATCACTAGTGCCTGCTGGCAGACCTGCTGCAATGAAGTCCTTTACCTTTGTGAAGATTCTCAACACAAAAAAATGCCACATGTAGTCTCTTCTTCAGGTTAGGTAGTGGTCATGGTAAAGGCTACAGTAAGTCAATATTATGTGCTCCAAACTAACAAGAACAAATTTTGTGTATGTGTGTATGCAGGTGATGAGCCATGCCTCAGCAGCACAGTCAGCCAGTCTGGTCTTTATTTGCCTTCACAGACAACACTATGAGTTTCTGGAGCCTCTGGCACCTGTACTCAAGGGGAAGGTATTGTGTTGCACATTCAGCTGCTTTAGATAACACAGCCGTTAGCTTATTTCTAACCTTTCATCCACTCCACTGATCTCATTGATTGGAAGGTGCTGGTGGACGTCAGCAACAACCGTAAGAAGAATCTATATCCAGAGACGAATGCTGAGTATCTGCAGAGGTAAGTGAAAAATCGGGCATTAATATAATTACCTGGAATATCCAGTCATCCACAACCATGTGCTTTGAATTATGCCTCCTACACTAACAGGTGGCATGCAAACTGAAACAAATGTTTGTTGTTCAGGCTGACTCCTGAAGCTTATGTGGTGAAGGGGTTCAACACCTTGTCTGCCTGGGCCTTACAGAATGGACCCTGCGATGCCAGTAGACAGGTACAGAATGCATCTGACAGGTCGTTTTCATCACCGTTATGCTGCCACAGGTTGTCGGTTTGGCCCTCGTATGAATCAACAAGACTTTGGTTTCACGAGGGGCTACATCAATGAGGCGATGTTGTTTTACCTCAAAGACGGTTCTGAATGTCTTCACATGATGTTTGAGTGGTCCTGTGCATCACTTCACATCTTATTTCTTCAAATCTTTTTGTTTTTCCTGCAGTTATTCCATTTCTGTTGGATCTATCTGCTGCACCATATTGCCAGTAACATTTTTGTGTTTCTTTGATTGATACTGTAGCTTTGTGTGTTTTCATGGTAATTATTTTAGCTACTTCTTATGGTTGTATTGAAGCAGCTCATTTAAATGATGGAAAAGTCTGGTTGTTTCTGGCTGCAGATGAAGCTTTTCAGATGAAAGAAGCAGCCTGGTAATTTTTTTTTCCTTTACCACCAACCGCCAGTGACACTGATGGAAACTTTCCAAATTAAATTTTTAAGATTGTGGCTCCAGTGGTAGTCAAACAGCCTTTTAAATCTCTGAAAATTAAAAGTACCCAGTTTCCTGATTACTGATATTTCCTTTTGGAATGACACTATCGAATAATCGACTGCTTGTAGAATTCTACCTTCCCTGGAGTTCAAACAGTCAGTGCATGAATAAAATTAATTTATTATCTTAAGTATGAATACAGTGTATTCTCTATCCAGCACAAGGAATCCTGTAATCTGGACTAATCGATCCAGACAATAGCTGTGTTTAGCAGAGCGGGTTCTTGAGGATTAAGTACTGAGCAAGCCATACTGATAGGTGAAGGAAACTTGGTACGAGCAATGAGACAGCACATTTTATTCAATTAAAATATTATCAGAACCCTTGGTACAAAATGACTGGACACAAATGCTAAGCTCGGACTCTGACGGGATTCTGTTAAAGAGTTTTACTGGGTCACAAAACTGGGTTCAGTACACAAGGAGGCAGTCCAAAAACAGCAGCAGTATCAAAGACATAAGGCTAAGGCGTGGTCCGAAAAACAGGCAGGCAATAAAAAAACACAGCAAGGAAAACAGGTCGAGAAATACACAAGAACAAGGGGCTATGAAACAAAGGCGTAAAGCACAACGATCTGGCAGGGAAGTGAGAGAAAAGAGATGCTTAAGTTCAAGGTGTGATGAGCAGGTAATAGGAAACAGGAAAGATCCAGAACAGGGCATGGAAAACAGAAGGAGAACCGCCCACCACCAAGCACCCAAGTGACAGACAAGAGAAAGCAATAAAACAAAGACTAAAGTCCTGGTCATATAGCACTTAATGAAAGGGCAATGAAGCCCAAACGAAACAAGAAATCTGGACTTTCGTTGATGCTCACTGGCGTCATTTAACCTTGGCGCAGCTTTGTTCCTGCAGCTGGCGTTTTGTCAGGATTTTTAAACTGTTGAAAATTTTGAATGAATGCCACAGAAAACCTCAATTTGGCTGTATTTTGTTTTGCTGTAGTTCTTGACAGTATTCAAATTCAAATTTACTAATTTATATAGCACCAATTCTTGATGAGATGCTTCACACCTTGTGAAGCACCTTTTGCTTAGTTTTTGTAATGTTAGCATTTAGTTCGCAGAAGCCGGTTTGTGAGTGTTTTTGTGGAGGAGCTGCAGCTCCTCCTCCAGGGAGCTGGTGTGTGCAGTGCTGCTGCATGTGATGTGGCGACTGCTGCTGCAGTCATGCCATGGTGCTGGCTGGCCAGGAAGAATTTGTCGGCCTCCTCCGCCAGCACACAACAGTCCGCGATCGCACGCACGAGGAGAGACTTGCTGCACAAAAGTCCGGCCGGAGTGGCAGCATTCTGTCCATGAACTCTGAAGGGCTTGCTATTGGTGCTGCTGGTGCTTTCAGTGTCTGACAGTTCAAAAGTTTTGAGGAAGTGATCGTTGATCACTGTGTATTTGTTAGCAGCAAGGGGCTTTCTAGGAGCGCCATCAGCAGCCCTCAGCGCCCAACACGGTGTAATAATATTTCCTGTCATCTGGGGTGATCTGTCAGAGCGAACTATGCCTCTGTTTGTGGAAACCAGGTGGGAGTTTACAGAAGTGTGACTTTGAGCATCAAGTGTGGAAAAACTTCCAGCAGCAGCGGACATTCGCGTGTGAACAGCTTTGATCCACAGAGGTGTGACATATGAAAACAGAAAACCCAGTGTGATCAGTTGTGTGGTTAGTGTGGTGGTGTTTTTTGTAAAAATTAGGTGTTTTATGAATGTTGAGCATGCGCTTCAGTTTTTTTTAATTGGAGCAAGATGGAGTGTGCAGCATGCCATATCACCCCAATAGAGTGCTTCGCTCTCAGACTGCAGGCTTACTTGTAGTTCCTAGGGTTTGTAAGAGTAGAATGGGAGGCAGAGCCTTCAGCTTTCAGGCTCCTCTCCTGTGGAACCAGCTCCCAATTCAGATCAGGGAGACAGACACCCTCTCTACTTTTAAGATTAGGCTTAAAACTTTCCTTTTTGCTAAAGCTTATAGTTAGGGTTGGATCAGGTGACCCTGAACCATCCCTTAGTTATGCTGCTATAGACGTAGACTGCTGGGGGGTTCCCATGATGCACTGTTTCTTTCTCTTTTTGCTCTGTATGCACCACTCTGCATTTAATCATTAGTGATCGATCTCTGCTCCCCTCCACAGCATGTCTTTTTCCTGGTTCTCTCCCTCAGCCCCAACCAGTCCCAGCAGAAGACTGCCCCTCCCTGAGCCTGGTTCTGCTGGAGGTTTCTTCCTGTTAAAAGGGAGTTTTTCCTTCCCACTGTAGCCAAGTGCTTGCTCACAGGGGGTCGTTTTGACCGTTGGGGTTTTACATAATTATTGTATGGCCTTGCCTTACAATATAAAGCGCCTTGGGGCAACTGTTTGTTGTGATTTGGCGCTATATAAAAAAAATTGATTGATTGATTGATCAGAGTCTGAACCAGACAGTGAGGATTCTGACAATGAAGGAGATGATCCCTCTTTTGTTCTGGACAAGGAACCAGAGCAGATGGATCCACTGACATGCACACAGATCTCCATAGTGGGTCGGATCACATGCTTCTGTTTGCAGCTGAGCTCCGTCCCAGCGCAGAATCCTGGAACGCAGAGATGCAGACACACACTACTCCAGCAGTGGCTCCAGATGTGTTTTGTTTAAAGCGTGGAGATCAATGTTAGCTTCAGTTTCGTTTTGTTTCTCTTTCGTCCCTTTTGCGCTTTGGATTCGCAGGCTATTCAGTGATAAAGCTCATTCGTCCTCCTTTTCTCAACAATTTGTGACTTTTTTTACTTTTTTCCCTTCAATCAGGAATCATCATATGCCGTGTGACTGGGCCATAAGCAGATAAATAACAGACAACATCACATTAATACATAATGAAATCACAACCCTGAGAAATATTTTTGCCTTGTCTGCTAAAATCCACCTCTCTGTCCATGATTGCATACTTCTGTGGAAATTATGCCGTATGTTAAGAACAGCTGGTGGTATGGACCTGGTGTCATATGTTTTCCAAGATACAAGTTTCAATAGGATCTGATGGAACACTTTGTGACAAATTGAAGCATTAACATGGTAACGGCCAAAAAACAAAATTAAGATCATATCTAAGGGTCCACTGAGGATACTGAGTGGATCCTAAGCTTAAATTGTGCAGTGACCTTTGTTACAAATAAACCAGTTGTCTTGAAAATTACCTAAAAAAAAACCTGTTTTGACCTTTGACCCCCAATTAAACCACCCTTCATTGTCTCTCATTCACCTCTAAGACAGCAGCTCTTGAGCTTAAATTACATAGTGATCCAAAATCATATGAAGTATATTTAAATGTCGACTGAGGTCTGAGTGCATATTTTCATCTGAAATTACTCAGCGATTCCAAAGGCCCTATCTTACACCTAGTGTGAAGCAGCACGCAGTGTCTTTGCTAGTTTCCACTCGATACCATTCTCATTTTCACTCTTTCGATCATGATTGCACAGATGCTCATTTTGTGCACCCGTTGCTGTATGGATCTTAAAAGGTGCACTGGTATCACGAGGCAGCAACATAGGCCATCAAATACCTGGTGTGAAGTTGAGGGCAGTGTCACCTAGTGCAATATTCAGATATACTACACAGGTGGGGTCACAATACGCATGTGATCTTTTATCTCATCCTTCACTTAGACAAGAAAACAGATATTAGGTTTAAATTTCTCAGAGAACCAAATGTTTGATTTGTCCTAACTTACGTGTATTTATGGCTATAACTATGCCACCATTTCCAGGGTTGGGAGGGTTACTTTAAAAACGTATTCCAATACAGTTACTAGTTACCTGTTGAAAAATGTAGTCAGTAATGTAATCCAAGTACCATAATATTAAAGTAATGTCATTTGATTACTTTCAATTACTTCTGGATTACTCCAATATCAAATATGCTAATACAGACAAAAGAAACTAAATAGAAATAGTCTTGACTACATAGTACAGTTTATTAAGCAAAAATAAAGCTGTTTCTTTTACATGGCATGCTCTGTTTTACTTCACATTATGAATTAAGAGCACCACAATATTGTTTTAAACACACCCAGTGTTCACCTGCTAAAGTTTAAACAAAAAAATGGCAAACAAATGAAAGATAATGAAAACTCAGGTGGCGTGCGGATGAATTTTATAATTAAAAGTGGCTTGCAGAACAACAACAAAAAAATTCTGCTACTTGTTCAGTAAACATAAAATTATCTTACTTTAGTCTTTCACATAGCATTCACACCATGTTTAACATATCAGTCCACTTATTGAACTTTCAAAATAAGAACAGCAGCATAATAAAAACCATTAAGTAAATACTGTCAGTAAGGAGGCGTGGTCGCCATTTTAATTCCGGGTAAGTTAGTGATTTGCGTGCATAGAAGTTCAAGAAACAGGTGGAATATGCCGGAAAGCTGCGCATGTTGGCACAGCCACAAACGGAGGAACAAGGGAGACAATATTTCCTTCCATAAGTAAGTGGGTTTGGATCTTCTTGTCACTTTGTCCGTGATATTTGTATGATAAACAGCTGTATGTTTCCTGCCGTACCTGTGTCGCCCGATGACACGGACCATTAACTCTTCACTTATGTCTAGTTGATATTTTCCACTGCTAGACCAATGTCTAGTTAAAATACTTGTCGTTAGTGATTAAAATTGTTCGACAAGACTGGTAATTTTTTTTTTTAATTTGCACCTTAAAATACCCGCACTGTGCGGCTCACAGTCACACCCACACATAGAGATGTGGACCCACACCACTGACTTCATGAATGAAACTCGGTCAATAAAGGATAATTGTGTAAAAATATAATATATATATATATAAGGGTGATTCTTAGACTACGGGCACTTTTATGTCCCTTGATCATATTTTATGAAAAAAAGAAAAAAGGGGAAATTTCACACTTTTATAGTTAATTTTACAATGAAAGTGTTTTAAGAAATTTGTCCTAGTAGTCTATGATGACTTTTTCACATTTTTTCAGCATCATTATATGCAAATATTGCCGTCTTGTGCTTGTCCCACACCCAGACTTATGATCTTCAATGATGAAAATGAATAGTAAAAAGTTTTTTCTAATGTTTTAAAAATATCTCAGAATAAAATATCACTAAAATAATCAAAACATAATTGGAGTATTCAATGTCATACAACTGTTGTGATTTTTTTAAACGAAATGTAGTTGTCCCACACTATTGCCGTAATTTCCACCACAACAATAATGTCCCTTTAAAAAGTTTGTATGAAAGATTGTGTGGGTAGTTTCTATGGAGATAAACAGTGACATCAGAGCACATGTATATAGCGCCAAATCACAACAAACAGTTGCCCCAAGGCGCTTTATATTGTAAGGCAATGGTGTGGTGGAAATTACATTTACAAGGCCAATAGTGCCCATAGTTAAAGAATCACCCATAAATGTATTGTAATGGTTTTAGGAGCCGCGCTGCGTTGAACACAGCAGCAGCAGCATAATGCCTCAGTTCAGCAGGTTGAACAGCGCAGATCCGTGTAACTTTCAACACTAATATTTGGGAATGTGTGTGTGTCAGAGTATGTTTAATACTTTCCTGACATAATTTAATGTAATTTAATTTTACTGACTTGATATCCAGGTCAAAATGGCAATTTAACACGTATTTTGCGAGTATTTGTCTGAGTGTGTTCAGTCGCGGATCTCCATTGAAAATGCATTAACATCCGGGTACTTCATCAATATTTTGCCGGTTAGGAGACGTCATGTCGCTGTCCATGAAGGGATGTTTTCGTTTCAAAGAAAAAAAAAAATTATATACAGATAATATCATAAAATGCATTAAAACTGTAATCCTGCGAACTAATCCCCATTTTTACTAAATATACCTGTAATCTGAATGTCTTTTTTTCTGTAACTGGAGCGGAATACAGTTACCTTTTTTGTATCCTAATTACGTAACGCTGTTACATGTATTCTGTTACTCCCCAAGCCTGACCATTTCTTTTTGGACACAGTAAAAACTGCCTGTTTGTATTCAGCTTGTATCTGAGCTAATTCATACATGCACTGTATCGCTACAGTACAAGCATGTGAAGGTTCTCTGATGTGTTCAATGCACATTCTGTTGAACAATTACAAATAATAATTTATTTCAGAATGGAAAGGGTTTCAGTCAAAATTATGTTTCTTTATTTTGAAGTTTCAATCTAAGAAAATTTTGGTAAAATAAGTTAACTCTGATAAGTCATGTCTTGGCTAACAATGTGATATATTCTTGAATCAGTTAGTCCCTCTGAGACAGAGGCTTCCCATAAGGTGCTCCGCTTTTTCACTGTGTTGCAAAACTGAAGCATATGTTGGTTTTTGTCTTTCATTTTGATCTGATTTTGGATTACGTTCCCAGAGGACATTAAAACCACACAGGAATGTGTGTGTGTGTCGTGGGGGAATATATTTGTACTTTTGGATGTGATGCTGTATGAAGGCAGCATCACGTTTGGCAAGCTTTTATGTTTATTTATACCTGATCGTCCCAACTAAATTGTAGTATTTTACATGGAAGGTGCAGCAGTACCTGATCTGTCTCAGTTTTTTGAAACTACAGTATGTAAGATTAAGGGGTGTTTCTAAAAAAGATGTGGAACATATCCATTCATTAGTGTATGTACTATGCATGTATTGACAACAATCAATTTGTTTTCATAGGGTGGAATGAGCCCTTTATGGGTGCAAGTCCCCTCATAGAGGCCACCATGTTGCACCACCATATTGATGCAAAGCACAGAGGCAGGGGCAGATCTACATTTCTTAGGAAGGTGGAGGGGCATGCTCTCCACCCCCCCAGGAAATTTTGAAATTAAGAGTGCATTTTTCTGCTATCACAAGCAATTCAAACATGTATTTTGGGCATTTGGAACAGTTAATTGCTACAACCCCTGGCAAAAATTATGGAATCACCGGCCTCGGAGGATGTTTAATTTTGTAGAAAAAAGCAGATCATACACATGACACAAAACTAAAGTCATTTCAAATGGCAACTTTCTGGCTTTAAGAAACACTATAAGAAATCAAGAAAAAAAGATTGTGGCAGTCAGTAACGGTTACTTTTTTAGACCAAGCAGAGGAAAAAAATATGGACTCCCTCAATTCTGGGGAAAAAATTATGGAATCACCCTGTAAATTTTCATTCCCAAAACTAACACCTGCATCATATCAGATCTGCTCATTAGTCTGCATCTAAAAGGAGTGATCACACCTTGGAGAGCTGTTGCACCAAGTGGACTGACATGAATCATGGCTCCAACATGAGAGATGTCAGTTGAAACAAAGGAGAGGATTATCAAACTCTTAAAAGAGAGTAAATCATCATGCAATGTTGCAAAAGATGTTGGTTGTTCACAGTCAGCTGTGTCTAAACTCAGGACCAAATACAAAAAACATGGGAGGGTTGTTAAAGGCAAACATACTGGTAGACCAAGGAAGACATCAAAGCGTCAAGACAGAAAACTTAAAGCAATATGTCTCAAAAATCCAAAAATGCACAACAAAACAAATGAAGAACGAATGGGAGGAAACTGGAGTCAACGTCTATGACTGAACTGTAAGAAACCGCCTAAAGGAAATGGGATTTATATACAGAAAAGCTAAACGAAAGCCATCATTAACACCTAAACAGAATAAACAAGGTTACAATGGGCTAAGGAAAAGCAATCGTGGACTGTGGATGACTGGATGAAAGTGATATTCAGTGATGAATCTCAAATCTGCATTGGGCAAGGTGATGATGCTGGAACTTTTGTTTGGTGCCGTTCCAATGAGATTTATAAAGATGATTGCCTGAAGAGAACATCTAAATTTCCACAGTCATTGATGATATGGGGCTGCATGTCAGGTAAAGGCACTGGGGAGATGGCTGTCATTACATCATCAATAAATGCACAAGTTTACGTTGATATTTTGGACAATTGAAAGGATGTTTGGGGATGATGAAATCATTTTTCAAGATGATAATGCATCTTGCCATAGAGCAAAAACTGTGAAAACGTTCCTTGCAAAAAGACACATAGGATCAATGTCATGGCATAGGGTCAATGTCAACGAGCAGATCTGATTTGATGCAGGTTTTAGTTTGGGGGATGGAAATTTACAGGGTGATTCCATAATTTATTCCTCAGAATTGAGTGATTCCATATTTTTTTCCTCTGCTTGGTCTAAAAAAGTAACCGTTACTGACTGTCACAATCTTTTTTCTTGATTTCTTATAGTGTTTCTTAAAGCCAGAAAGTTGCCATTTGAAATGACTTTAGTTTTGTGTCATGTCTGTGATCTGCTTTTTTTCCACAAAATTAAACAACTGAATGAACATCCTTCGAGGCCGGTGATTCCATAATTTTTGCCAGGGGTTGTATAATTTTATTAGCAAGTTGAAATGGTTCCAACCAAAGATTGTCTAAAATACCAACACTACCTCCAGGTGGACAACGGGAAGAGTGACACTCCTCTTGTGAGTCAGGACTGTGTTTACTTGGTTTTGTGTTTGACAGGAATTGTTTTCTGAGTGGCACAAATAATTTGTGTGGTATCATTGTTTTGTATCATTGTTTGGTAAATAGTTGAACAAAAATGCCTGAATCATTTCCTGCAATTTATTGTAAGTAGTTGTATATAAGTTTGTTGTTTGCTACATTGGTGCATATGTTTTTGAAATTTACAATTTATATTTGCATTCTATGTTATGAAAATGGTTTGTTAAACATGTTTGTGGTTTTCACAGTAAAAAAAAAACTTTTTTCTATTCAGATTTTATGTATTTGTGAGAATTTAGGTTCACTGTGTTAATACAAGTGGGAGCAAGTCACCATCAAGTTACTCTCAAGCCATGAATCAGCAAGATCCAAGTCAAGTCTCAAGTCATAATGACCAACTGTTTGACAGCTAACTTGAGACTTGACTTGGGACTTGCAGATTGATGACTTGAGAATGACTTGACAGTGACTTACTCCCACCTCTAGTTAATACAGTATGTCAGAATGAAAGAAAAACTAAAGTCACGCAGGTGAGGTTGTGCTAAAAAATGACGCCAAACAATGCTAAGTAAACAGTTTTTTAAGGAAAAGTACGAAGGTAAAAAGCAAAAGTAGTTAAAAATAGCTAATTATGAATTATACCCTGGACCCCAGAGGGTTAAGCTTTTGGCTGGCAAGTTGTAACATAGCCATTTAATTTTTGTCACAGATCAAGGAGGGAGGGGGTTAACCCCCTAAATGCCCCCCGTCATAGATTTGCCAGTACGATGGGATGCACATTTGCATTTTGCAGTGAGACTGGAAGACTGAAGGAAAAACAAAAGGAATCATGTGGTTGCTGTTTGCTTTTGCAGAATAACTTTTCCCATCATTTTGTGAAATGGCGCATCATACATGTACGTAGCTTATCACAAGAGAAGGCCAGGGAGCATGAACCCTGTCACCTAAACAAACAAAAACTTGAGAAGAAACAACGCAATTGTTTGAGGCTGCAGAAATGTAATCTAACCTCACCACTATATGCCAGTAAATCATACACACTGTCGCTTTCTCATTCTGCAGAGTCATACAGTATACTTTATGAGCTTTTCCTGTGCTTTAAAACAATAAAAAAGTTGGATGTGTTTATGTTGCAGGTATACCTGTGTGGAAACAGTGGTGCGGCAAAGCATGCAGTATCAGATGTGGCCACCAGGCTGGGCTTCAGTGTTGTGGATCGAGGTTCTCTGACAGCAGCTGGAGAGTTGGAGGATTTGACCCTGCAGTTTTTCCCAGAGTGGAGGCTGCCGCTGCACCTGGCTGTTTGCCTCTGTGCCTTTTTCTTCTTCTACACTCTCACTAGAGATGTTATCTATGCCTATGTTGTGCAGAAAAAAGACACCTCCTTCAGAATCATGGTGTCACTGGCAAACCAGGTAGATAACGACCTTCTTGTTTTGGGTATCCTGTGTTTGTACCTCTATGATGTCACAATCATTTGTATTTATCTGATGTCTGCTGTCCTCGTGGTAATCCTCGCACTAATCTGGGCTCTGTTTTCTCCACTTCTTTCAGGTGTTTCCCATTGTGTCTCTGATCATGTTGGCTCTGTGCTACCTGCCTGGGATTTTAGCTGCCTTCTTCCAGCTGTACAGAGGAACTAAATACAGGTAAGTAATCCGTTCTTGATGCATTCATTATCTGGGCCTGTCACTTCAAATATATTTTCTCACACAAGTGTTGGGATGTGTGTTCCAGGCGCTTTCCCGACTGGTTGGATCGTTGGATGTTGTGCAGGAAGCAGCTGGGACTGTTGGCACTCGGCTTTGCGTTTCTACATGTGCTCTACACTCTCATCATTCCCATACGGTATGCAACAGGCCTAACATCCTCTTATGTTCATTTAATTCCAGCTCTGAACTGTGGAATACATTTTAAATATGACATCTTACAGTAATATGATTAAACCCTTGATATTTTGTCCCTTTATGTCAGTATAAATTTTACACAGGGTCACATCAAATAATCAAAGTAGGTACTATAAAAGTGTACTTACTGTAAACACATTATTTAGCCTTTCACAAGTTAATATAGGTAACGAGCACAGATTGTATATATGCTGGAAAAGCCTTGGTGACATCACCCATAAGTTTTCTGAAGAGTGGTTCTGAAGCTCATATACACTTACTGTGACTCCCTGCCAACCAGCAAATGTGTCGACAGGTGGAAGTGGGCGGGCAAGACCTACTTGACTCGGTGTTGCCGACCGAATGGCCCCCCCCTAAAAATCGGGCAAGACCTACTTGACTCGGTGTTGCCGACCGAACGGCCCCCCCCTAAAAATCGGTTCGAACTACCTTCACTGTGCATGCATTATTTCTGAGCGTCGGCAGCCATTCACCCATAGACACCTTTACGGTGTCAAATCTCGCGCGTAAATACGTTCTCACTGGGGAGACCGAGATTTCGTTGTCAGTGTAAACAAGCATTTGCAGCAACTTGTTTGCAACATTGCATCATTATGGTGGTGAGTTCAACCAAAATATGTATTTAGGTGTCTAACTAAGATAATCGTGAGTCTTTAATGTGAGTTTTATATAAAAAAAAAGTGTGTTGCTGTTAGGGTTGTGAAATAGGTTCTTTTCGGGTATCCTTAAGAAATGATTTGATCCATTGGCATCAATTACCTTTTTGTTTAACGATTCCCTTATCGGTCCTTCAGAGTGGCTGTTGTTTTTGGGGGTGTTTGTCAGGAAAATGATCATTTCTCTACATTGATTACAGACCCTGCAGCGGGTCTGTAATCAACCGTTTCTGCAGCGCGGCTTTGCTTTGAACCTTGAACCAATGAAGCAGTGCTTTGATTTTCGATCTGCTGCTTCGTTGGTCCTTTGTTTTATTTCTCTTTATCTTAATTTTTCCCTACTAAAACCCTAAAGAGCATATGTCTGTGAGTAATATTTACCCTTTTATGTTAAACCGAGCTGTTATGGTCTTCTGAAACAGTTGCTAGATGTATTTTCTAACTTAAAAACGGGACCGAAGCTAACACGTTAGCATGCCTGTGGCATTTTCAATGTTAAAGTTAGCATTAAGATGAGCCATTATCAAGCCTCCCTCCCTAGCGCACAAAGGATTCTGGGATACTCTAAAACTGTGAATTATCGCCTTGTTTCTGCATCAGACTGCACTCCAGTCATCATCCATCTCAGCCACAGATATCTGAAGCTTTTGTACAACAATCATTTCCACATAAAGTCTGCATTAGTTCATAATAAAAGACGGGGGACTGATCAGAGCACCACAGCAGCACATCTGAGACGGACGTGCTGCAGCGCCTAAGTTATTTTGGAGCGTCAGTAGCGAAATGAGATTTAAGAGGTATTAATTCATCATCTGATGGTTAATAATCACATTATTCCCTTTGATCTCTTTGGGTGTAGAGAGTCGGACTGATTTTTAGAGGGGACTGTTCGGTCGGCGACACCGGACGGGATGAATGAAGCTGGAACATCATGCCACTCTCTCAGTTACCAAACAAGTATACTAAGGCCAACTAGCTTTGGTTTGGGTGTTTGATTAATACATACAGTATGTTTATGGATTACGGCAGCGGTTTTCATAATGGGTGCTTTGGGTGCAGATATTAAAATGTATGATGTTGTTCAGGGTTTTGTATAGAAGAACGTTCGATGAAAACACACACAGACAGATGGAATGCAATTCTTTATCCTCCCTCTGGGATGCAGGATATTATCAGGGAGGATAATACATGGATTTGACTATAGACACCAGATGGTTAATGCACTTGTTTCTCAAGCAGAACGTTCCTGGTTCAAGACCTCCACTGCTCATTCTTTATGTAATGTAGAGTTGCATGGGGAAGGGCATCTGGTGTAAAACTTGTGCCAAATCAGTATTCAGATTTGTGTCAGATCCGCTGTGGTGATCACAAGTGAAAGAAGGGAGAAGCCGAAAGAACTTGCATGCATAATAGATTGAATTTAATCCTTGTGCTTTTGCCCAAAATATACATGGTGTCTGTTTTGTGCCAAAACAGTACAGTCTCAAACCCAACTCATCACATTATGATGTAAATGGTTTATTTTGACTGAAGGACAATATGTGACCAGTCACGTAGCCCCGTTACTTCACTTATGGGAAGCACTAGTTTTAACCATAATATTAACCATAACCATAACCAAAACATAGATGAATGTTCCCTGATGTGAAGCAGATAGTTCTGTGCACTTTCAGAATGAAATAACACAGCTGTTAAAAATACGTCTACCCACTCATCACCAAATGATGCGACAAGAACTCGTCACATAGTGACAGAAAGGGGTGGAAACTAAGCATTAAAATGGAACAAGTTGGAAGTAAGAATGTAAGATCCTAACATACACACAAACACACAAAACAAAAAAATGTAAAAGCAAGTGGAAATTCACACCATTTTCCTTCTCAGTCATCAGCTGCTCTTTGTTTTAAACATTGTAAACAGCTGTTAGTCCGTCTTTACCAACTGTCATTTGATCCATATTTTATGCATGGGAAAGATTGCCTGTTGCTGTGGCTAAACAAAAGCTGATAAGGCCACAAATTCGGGTAACAAATCCTCTATTAGTCAACTATAAAATTTGGATGCATGACTTTAAAATTTCAAACCTCAGAGTGATGTCATCAGAATGTGACGAACCCCTTCTTTATCCCAAGGGCTATATTGAGAGCTTATTGGATTTATTTTGAAATAGCATCATATAATCATCTGCTTGGGCTGATTTTGTTCCAGAGAAAGTAACCTAGTAAGACATATATTTATATATTACAATTTTGTTAAACATTCTGACATTGTGAATGCTTCTTCCAGAGCAAACAGGCCTGCCTTGGGCCACTATGGTTATAAGGCCTGATAGAGAAAGATGCACATACATAATTGTCACTGTCAATGTGAAAGCATCTCATAGAGCAAGCAGGACTCCAGTTATGGATTTCTGTGACATAGGTCACAGGTATCTAAACTGAGTCGGGTCTAAATTTTATTGATAGCAGGGCAGTTTATACGAGCAAGGTCAAGGAACTGAGGGACACTGAGGATATTTAAGATTAAAACACCAATTGTCTAAACAAAACAATAAAGGAAGACATAAGGAGATGGGAACTAATACATTTTTAAACTTTGGATCATGTGTGGAACAAGTTAAATTGATTATTTTACCAAGGTTGTTGTATCTCTTTCAGTCCCCTCCAGACTAGAGCTATCTGACCAACAATTTCAGGAATGGGACAAGCATATATCGAGATACATTTGGCAGAGACAAAGACCAAGAATTGGATATCAGAATTTGCAACTGGCAAAAAGCAAGGATGAGGTTGCTCTCCCATGCATACAAGATTACTATGTTACAGCTCAATTGAGTGTTAATGTTCTGGTGCAACCCAGAATACTGTGATCGGTGGAAGGAGATTGAAAGTGCTATATCAGAGGAACTTCCAATTTAAACTGTAACTGGGGATAAGGGCCTGACAAAAAAAAAAAAAAAAAAAAAAAAAACTAAATTGGGAAATTCATGGATTTGTATTCATGGATTCATGGTGACAGTACAAGTTACTGTAATGTGTGTGCTGGTTTTTACAAATAAATCTGTATTTGTAAATATGTTATTTTTTTATTTGTTAAAAAAAGGCAAATTGAAACTGAAAATTATGTTTAAGTGTGATTCAGCACATATAGTATGTTTGGCAATTGGTATTCACACTGCCATGAACACTGCCATCTACTGGATGGAGTGTTCATCTGGTGTTGGTCTAGTGGTAAAGCGCTGGACTTGGGCAAGGTCCATAATCCCCTAGTTGCTCCCGGTGTGTAGTGAGTACATTGTATGGCAGCACCCTCACATCAGGGTGAATGTGAGGCATTATTTGTAAAGTGTTTTGAGCGTCTGATGCAGATGGAAGAGTGCTATATAAATGCAGTCCATTTGCAGTCCAGTCATTGAGTCCTTTCTGGCGCAAGGTTCATGAGGTTTTGCAAAAGGTTTTTCAGATGGACATTCCATTTTAGAATCCTTATATTTTGGCGCATTACCTTCAAACAATGTGTCCTTATTTCGGATCCTAAGCGTTACTAGCAGAAAACTCATTACTAGAAGGTGGTTTAAATCAGGAGAACCCTCCACCTCCGCAGAGGAATGGATTGACATAATCTATGATATTTTTAAGATGGAAAGGATAACTTTTGCTTTGAGGTTGCAACAAGGAATTTTTTTTTAAAAGATGGTTGATGTATGTTACACCTGTATGAACATCATTCATCTGAAGTGGACTTCTGTGTCCCTTTCGGTTTCTTAAACATCCCCTTTTAATAGATATTTAGGTCTTTGAGATTCACTCCAACAATTATCATTATTTATTTATTTATTGTTCTTGTTACTTTTATTACTATCATCATTTTATAAGGTTACTTGGAGTTGGTTCTTACCTTATTTTATCTTACTTTAAAATATGGTTAGGTTTAGATTACAGTATTGATGTCCAGTGAGTCCTTGCATGCTTCTTTATTGTTTATTGAATCTGTGATGCCTTGTTATGGGCTACAAAATGTAGATTTACAGAAGGATAAATGAGAAGAATGATAAGTATTATAGGTGATTGATTGTATGTAAGTGAATTTGTAATAATAATAATCAAAAACACTTTCAAAAATTAAAATAAATAAAACACCAATCATATTTACATGTAAAAAGGGTAGATGTGCATAATTTACCATAATATGATCTCTTTAAAAATACAAAATAAGCAAATGATATTACAATAACAAGGAATAATAAAAGACATAAAATGACTAACAGGAGCTGCAGATCCAGCAGAGCAGAAGTTAAAACTACAGGTAGTCATAAAATTTAGAGACGCTCACTTCAGTTTATGAGTCATGTAAAAATAAGCAATTTCAATTTAATTGAATAATAAAACATTTTTAATCGAGCTAAAACAGCAACGACCCCCCCCCCCCCCCCCCCCCCCCACACACACACACATATCGTATGTGTACTTCAGTGTGTCTGTGGCAACAGACTATATTCTTTGTTTTTAATACAGCTGGTAACTTTTATTAGTGTGCTGAAAATGTGTAAATTGTAAGTTCTTTAACTGTATTTTTCATAGTTTGCAAAATCTAATTGGAATGTACAGACATAAAATGAAACTTTTTAAAATATTTGATGCATAGCACATGAAATGCCTTAGAGGGCAGCCAAAAATGCCAAGCATGTACAGTTGTCATTCTAAAGCTTCAATAACTGCAGCGCATGAGATGAATAAGTCAGATTAATAACTTTACCTCTTTTACCTCTGCACCCCTCTGGGGATCTAAAGTGATTAATCTTTGAGGCGTATCTGGATCTGACTGAAAACCTTGTTCTTTTATCTCTCTCTCTCTCTTAAACAATCTGAGACAGGTTTTCTTGTTTGTCTTTTCTCATATATAGAACCAGTCAAAGGGTTGGACACGCTTTCCCATTCAATTAACCCTAACCCTTTGACTGGTACTGTATTTCAAGAACTCTTTTATGACCTCACAAAGGTCTACACAGGCCAGTTGCTTCTCAGTGGATAAAAAGGAGCTGGTCCGCCAATATGAAGACCTGGTAATCTGGCTCATGATACCTGTCTGTGTCCTTGGACACAGCACTTAATCTGCATTATGTCAGTCCACTCAGCTGTAAATGGGTATGGGTCTTGGCTGGGAGGTATCCTGCATTGGAGTGACATCCTAACCAGGGCAAGTCATAGACTCTCATCCACTTCACGTTATGGAATCTGGAGATAATCACTGGCATCATCGGCCCTCAGAGCCTATATAGGACTTATATCTTCTTCTTTCCTGATACATGTGCAGCCCCCTACATGATGGGCGAATTCTGTGAAAATTTTGTCCATGAAGGCAGAGTGGACTGTATATTTTTCCATATTATATGACACACATATATGTGTTGATGTCTTCCACCAGATACCTCATTATTTTCTGGAAAATGTGCAACAAATATCTGGTTTTGCAGATCTCTGTGTTGGCTCTTTGTGGCCTAAAGCTATCTCCTGAACTGTCTTTGATGGCAAAATTTATATCACACACCAAATAGATTCTCCAGTTTCTGCCAACTCCCTGTATATCCTGGATTTTAAACCTCTCCTCTGTTGACTGGCAGAGGTCATCAGAGCATTTATCCTGATTTTTCTGGCAGAAGTCCTTTCTGAGTGCTTTTCTAGTTATTAATAATTTGGCCGTTTTTGTGCTTGGGTTCGCAAAAGGGTATTTTTTTTTTTGCATCTGAACTTACCTCCAATTCCTTTCTGTAATTATTCTATCATATGTTTTTCCAGATATTACGTGCAATACAAAAGAGGAGCATATATCATTTCACAGGTGAGTCCTCCACATGGTGAGAAGGTTTGGTGATGGCACAATATACAGCTCAACACATCACAATTAAGCTGCAACAATCAGTACTGTGCTGACTTTCAGTATTGTGCTGACTTTCTAAAGCTAACATATCTCTGCCCTGTTGTCATTTTAAGGTCATGGAGAACAAAACGGACCCATTTATGAATATCTCCGCCTGGCGTTTTGACAGTTACTATTCTGTGGGAATTCTGGGATTTGGCCTGTTCGTGCTGCTGGGAATAACGTCCCTCCCCTCAGTCAGCAACGCTCTCAGCTGGAGAGAGTTCAGCTTCGTACAGGTGGATGATGGTTTCTGTGTTTGCGTCGTGCGTGGGTGTTTGCGTGTGTGAGCTTCAGCGTGTGGCTGAACATTAGCAACGCAGCCAATCAACATTTAGCAGAATCTCTGCATCATAGCACTGAATAACTCAGTTGCTATGACGGAGAAATGAGTCAGATTATTGTTATTATTTTTTTAGTTTCCAGTAGGTCTGGCCATGTGGTCTCTCTGACACATTGCTTTTTGTGTGTGCAGGTGTATGTGTGCACATACACACATTAGGAACAAGCAGACTGTAAATGCATGATTTTTTTTGATGAGTTTGCAAAAGGTTTACATTATTATTCCACATAAGTCATTCAGAGTTTTTTTTTTTTTAATGACAGCTGAAGCTTCAGATATCCATTAAGTTTTGCCATTGTTGATTCACAAAGCAAACTGAATGGAAGATGAGCTCATTACTAGTGATTTTAGAGCCATTGTGATAAAATTTCATGAGCCACTGAAAAGGACATTTTCCAGCTCAGTTTGGAGAAAACACTTCAATTGCTAACACATTACTGAATGCATTCTGATCCCCCAATGGCCATAAGGCTGCAAGGGAGACATTCACTCCATCAGTCAGTCACACTTTCTTATGCCCACAACGAACAATATTCATCAAATTATCTCAAAATTTGAACTGGACATCCCTCGTAATAGGTGTCTCTCACATGAGTTTGAAGTTCACCATGACCTGGTATCACCAAGAACCTCTAAGTGTAGCAGCTGCACTCTGCATTGTGTTGTTATGACTCTGCCCATTCGCTCCCCTCGGGAATCAAACTCACCATCCTCGGTGTGGGAGTCGGATTCTCTAATCAGAAGGCTAAAAACCAGGATTCTCTGTCCTTGTGACCAGAGAATCCTTTTGAGCTGTTGGGAGTAAGGTTTACTAACTACATATGCACAGCGACACCTGCTGGCCTCCGTTACATAAGCACCACCCACTTTACTGAACAGAACATTGATTTTTGTCATTTATTGCCCCCCCCACCCCCAGCAGCCATGTATATATTAATAGCCAAGTGGTCCCTCTGTGTGTGTTTGCGTGCGTGCGTATGGCTTCAATCATGGAGTAATTGCGGAGGGCTGACATTTGCCGTTTGGTATACTTATGTATTTTGGGTCAAGGATGAATGCCACGAAAACAGAAAGTTAATAGGACAAACATTTTTGATGAAATTAAGGATATTAGTTCACAAGAGTGAACAATGGATGTTGATAATTACGTTCTGGACTCACATGCCATTCCAGCAGGGGGTGGTAAATCATCTATATATTAAAAGTGGCATCTGTGTACATGTATGCATGCATGGTTTTATTTAGTAAGTTCAATGGAAGTACATAATATAATTGTAAATACATTAAAAATACATGGATGACACAAGAAATTGAAAACCTGTGGTCCATTTAAAAATCAAATGGCAAAATAGAACTAATAATAAAATATAATAATAATAATAATAATAATAATAATAATAATAATAATAATAATAATAATAATAGTGTGTATGATAACAAGAACCTAAACAATTTAACAATACATTAAGGCAGCAAATTTACATTAAAAATACTTAACAGGAAACGAAAGGGCTTAGTTCTTCCTCTAAAAACTATTGAGGTCTAACATTTTAAAAACATTCTGGAGTCACATGCCATTCCAACTCATTATACAAACTTTGCTTAATTTATCTTAAAACCCTTGAACCCTTGAAAATGCCAGCTACCTATTTTATAAACACTACCCAATCTAGACTCCGTGGATCCCCACAGGCAACACGCTAGTAGTTTTTATTTAGTTATTTATTTTGCCAGCATCGGTCAGTTCTCCCTCCTAAACTAATTTGGGTAAAATGGGATTTCTGTCACACAAGGTGTGAACTGTGAAGTGCAAAAAAACAAAACAAACAATCAAACAAACAAACAAAGGAAAGAAATAAATTCCATTAAAACTATTAAAAATCCATTAAAACCAAGCATCAGTGGCCTTAGTGACCATCAGGAGAAATTATTTCATATTATGGTCATTGTGCAAGTTAAAGATGTAAAGATGTGAGGTTCTCTTGTCCTCACCCATGTCAGAACCCAAAGTTTTAAGGCTGAATATAGTTTTAATAGAGGTAGTCATAGAAACTTTGAAGTCCCATTGACAGATCCTATGCCTGCTCTGCTAATTTCAGGGAACATCATGCATAACTGCTCACTCTCTGTCTCTCTCTCTTCATATTCATTCAGTCATTTTATAAACCCATTTACTTACTGACGCGGGGTGCACTCTGGACAGAACACAGTCCATCGCAGGACCACATATAGACAGACAAAGTCATTCACACATAAGGTCAGTTCAGAGTCCCTGATTCACCTGTCCACTGAGTGTTCAGGCTTCCTTCCACTTCCAAAGACTTGCAGGTTAGCTGAACTGGAAACTTTAAATTGTTAAAGTAGGTGTGCGTGAGGGTGTGAATGAGCCACTCAAACACCCACAGTAGGTCACCACGGTATGTGGACAGGAGTACCCTGAGTGGCTCCGTCTAGACCACGGTTCATTCACCTCACATTCAAGGTCACCTTTTCATTATCATCTTCTGATGACGCTGACCCTGAACCATCCCTTAGTTATGCTGCTATAGACTTAGACTGCTGGGGGGTTCCCATGATGCACTGAGTGTTTCTTTCTCTTTTTGCTCTGTATGCACCACTCTGCATTTAATCATTAGTGATTGATCTCTGCTCCCCTCCACAGCATGTCTTTTTCCTGGTTTTCCTGGTTCAGAAGACTGCCCCTCCCTGAGCCTGGTTCTGCTGGAGGTTTCTTCCTGTTAAAAGGGAGTTTTTCCTTCCCACTGTCGCTAAGTGCTTGCTCACAGGGGGTCGTTTTGACCGTTGGGGTTTTTACGTAATTATTGTATGGCCTTGCCTTACAATATAAAGCACTTTGGGGCAACTGTTTGTTGTGATTTGGCGCTATATAAATAAAATGATTGATTGAAATTGATTGATTGATTGATAAAGCAGCTTTTCAAAGATCTCATTGAGAAATGTAATTTTGGACAAGTCATTATCTTACGTCATCACTGCAGCCTTAGAACGCTGAAAATTACAAACAGATGGATGATTATGTTAATCTGGAGATTTGTGTCTACAATATTAAACAGGTTTGCCTTGTACCCACTTGAAGCCAGTGGAAATACATTAAAAAATGTTCCGTGAAGTGCATGTTTCTGCTCTAGGCTGCTCACTTTAAGTTTAAGTTGACATTTATTGAGACTCTACTGGACCTTTGAGGAAAACAGATTTTATGAGCAAAACTGTTTTCAACAAACATGACCTCCTTTAGCTAAGATTGAACCTATGAAGAGACCGTTTCTGTTTTGGCATGTTTGTTACCCTACACGCCCACAGGGTGTTGTAATTGCACCTGTGTGTGTGCGTGTGTGTGTGTGAGAGAGAGAGAATATTGTGATATTTATAAAATATTATATATTTATAAATATGGAAATATTATTTGTGTTAATGTGTCCAGATGATCCATTTTTGGGACAGGCAGACAGCTTAAAAACACATTTATCATAATATCTCTGCTACCAATGTCGTCAGAGTTTTGTTCAAAAGCTCATGTTGCTCAGTAAAATATTTGTGATTGACAGATATAAGTGACTTCATGATGAAATCTCAAAAGTATCTGTAGAAATCCACCTCTGTATGTGGTCTGAATCAGATATGGGGAAAAATGTGATTTCATGTATTTTATTTATTTATTTTTTTTTATTTATGCTATGCTATGCTATGCTAAAAAATCACATTTGGGCTGCCAGTTTGATCAAGGCCAAAGGAGTCATACTACAAAGTCATATGAAGTTTTAAAAAAAGCACCCTTACTTGACTGTGTGAACCCTCACATATCACTGTATGTATTGCTGACAACATGTATTCCTAAAATATAAACTTATATTTCAGTGTGCAGGGTACGTATGAATCCTACGGATGCATTTCACTGATAACTGCTTCCAAATGCACTGTACAAACTGGGACACTCAGAGAACACAGCTCATGATCCAACATTCCTATTTATGCCTGTCGACCTTTTCTTTGAACCTCTTTTACCTGTCTTTGATCATCAGCCTTTGTTACCAATGACTCATCTTGGATTTTCGCTTAATTTGTGTTGCTAACCTTTGATCCTGATCAGTCATTAGAGACTTATGTGTAGCCGTTATTTCATCAGTGACTACGTTTACATGCAGCCAATATCTCTTTCATAACCAGAATATTAGCAATAACCCGGTTGCGCACGGCCATATAAACACCCGCAAAAACCCGAATATGGGCAATTCAATGGCAACGGAATTACAACTGCAGCAAAATCTGGACATATGGCATCTAACCATGACAGATTAGCTCAGATGGTAATTCCGTTACCATAGAATTGCCCATATACTCATATTCGGGTTTTTAAAAACCTGAATAAGACCCCTGGGTTACTCCTTTTCTAACCCGAATATCAGGTCATATAAACGCGCATCGGGATATCCCCATAGAAAGGAACATTATTTTGTGTTCTGCGCATGTCCTGTCTGCAAGGAATCTTGATCTTTTCAGTACGGCAACTATGAGTGCGGCGCGCGCAACCCACCAGACACCACATAAGCTGATGTAAACAGCGTATTGTGTTCTGCGTCCTTATCAGGCGGGCCGGTCGCGGCACCAGTCAGCATTACCACGATTGCTCTGCCTCCAATGCGCTTACTGAGTCTGCGGGCTCGGTAAACGCCGCAGTGGGCCACTCACACCGCCCCCCTGTCTGCTGTGCGGAGCTGCGCCAACTCTGGCAACAGGTCCAGAGACTACGCTTGCTGTTTTGATATGGAGGCAGCCCGCAAGGATAGATTTCTTGCGAAAAAATCCACAGCGCCATGGGGTCTCGGTATATCGCAGCCGCAGAGCTCTGTGGTCATGACTTGGATTCTTTGCGGGTCCCACATCCGTACCCCCGGAGGCAGTGAGCGAAGGGACAGCACGCGCATTGTGTTCTGCGTGTGTCTGTTTATAATCTTCTCGCCCAAAAGAAAAAGAGAGTGTTTACACAGGAAAGAAACGTGAGAAAATGTTAATGCCTGTTTGAGAAAAGTGTGTATTGAGGGGTTTTACACGAAGCAGGATTTGCACGAACGCCAGACCAAATCAAGCACCGGTGGAAGACGTGCGTCACTGTTTAGATGGGGATATTCCAAATGATACCAATGACCATGTATACAGGAGTAACTCTGTCTGTTTAAGAATGTAAACGGGTTATTCCTAATGATTCAGAAACTGGAATATTGACCTTAACCCGAATATTCACGGCATGTAAATGTAGTCTATGATGGGAGCGATTCTACTTTAGCAGGTTTGTAGCATACGTATTTTAACTAGAATGTAGAAAGTACAACTCTTCCCACATCTAACATATTGTACCTTTGGTTACACCTCTCTCCCCACTGTTCCTCATCTTTTTCTATTCCCCAGCATGAAACACAGGGGGTTATAGCAATCAGCATGTCCATCTGTCCATCTGTCCACCCATCTGTTTTCACTTGTTAGCATGACACGCCAAGAACCAGTTGCCCAATTTCATTCATATTTAGCATAAGCGTGTAGTGGGGTGACCCCCCGACATCAGTCAATTACAGTGACCTTGGGGTAAATTTCAAGGTCGCAGCGGGACCGTCATCATATTGTCATTGCCACTCTTGTTAGTGCAGTATCTCAAGAACCAGTTTACCAATTTCAAACATATCTAGCATACGGTTGTATGTGGGTGATCCCCCGACACTTTGTATTACTGATTTGGAGGGACCGGGGGCATATGTCATCTCCTGATGACTCTTTTTAACCTCCCTTTGACCTTGAACTCGGTATTTGTTTCCGACTACTCACCTTTGACTTTCATCACTGACCTTTGATCCTGATCAAGCTATGATCATGACTGTCGATTTTGGTCACATATCTGCAATACTGACCACAGCTCGGAATTGCTAAAATTTGATCCTGACTCTTGGTCTTCACTACTCTTCTTTGATTCTGAGCGTTGATCTTACCAAGGAGGTAATGGCTTCATTGTGATGTTTCTGTCTGGCTGGCTGTTTTACTTTGATCCTTTAATCAGGATGAAAGGAAGCAGAATCAAGGAACACTACTGACATTTAATTCTGATGTCTGAAATAATCAGTAACCCAGACTACAGAATAAAATAATGATCAAAGATTAAAGATCAAAGTTATAAGGAATCATCAAGGCAAAGGCAAGATCCACCCCTTGATCTGGACTGACACCAAAATATTGTCCACTCTTCTTTGTCCCAAGGTTACAACCAGATTTGATTGGAATTCCTTTATGTTTTTTTGAGAGAACCTGCTGGCTGACTGACTGCAACAGCATTCTTGATGGTCATATTCAAAGTCAGTATCTTATTTTAATTGTTTTACAGCTGCTGCCACTGCAATTTATTTAATCTCCTACCATTTAAAGACAAACTCAGCCTCACTACATGGAAATAAACTCATTCATGAATGCAACTGGGTCATGTGAAGCTCTTCTTCTCATTCTGCACAGCCGCTCCTATATTCCAGCCCCAAATTAGAGCAGCGTTTTGAATGTTAAGTTATTCATCAGATGTAAATTTCAGGTTATCTATTATTTCTGGCCACAATCTGAAAGTTTTTTCATATATATAAGTCATCAGTAAATGAGCATCTGTGTAACTATGCATTTACATATCAACAAAGGTTGTAATTCAGAAGCATGTTCGTGTGCATGCAGTGCTCGTGGAGGTCAAAATGTGTCTCTGTAACGTCTGTCACATTAACTTGCACCAAAAAGCCATTACACAGCTATTATCTCTACCAAGGAGAACGTGTTTTTCATTGTTGGCAGGATTGCTTAGCAACGAATAAACCAGTTTTCACAAAACTTTGTAAAAATGTTGCATCAGCTTTGCACAGATATTCATGGTATAGAAGCAAGGACAATTCAGTAGGTTGTTTCCGTGGATGCACAGTTGCTTTTGAGTATTTTCATATTGTCACCATTCTGCTTGTGTTTTTTTCATTTTCCTCTTTTCTAGTCCAAGTTGGGTCATGTGACACTGCTGTTGTGCACCTTGCACACCTACCTGTATGGCTGGGACAGGTTCCTAAATCCGTCGACCTACAGATGGTTCACTCCTCCGGGCTTCATGCTGTCTTTGGTGGTGCCGTCTGTGGTACTGCTGCTCAAGCTGCTGCTCCTTATACCCTGCGTGGACCGGAGTCTCACCCGCATTCGACAAGGCTGGGAGAGGACTGAGCCAGGAGACGACGGGAATAAACCACTCCTCACATAGGACAGAAACAACTGCACACCCAGATAATCAGACACAGAGACAAGGCATTCACATTGTTTCAATTCAGTTCACTTCATTTATATAGTGCCAAGTAACAACACAAGTCGTCCCCTAAGTGCTTCACAGAGCAAGCATGGAGACAATAGTGGTGAGGAAAAACTCCCTGTGGCATTTTTTGATGAAGAAACCTCAAGCAGACCAGGCTCAGAGGGGTGAACTGCTGCTTAGGCCATTCTAACATTAATCAATGATCAAATCAACAAATTGCAACAAAGAATTTTCACACATGCAAAACAAGAACAAAAGAAAAAATGAGGTTCTCGTCCTTCACCAGCTGTCATCCAAAAATCTTTCTTAGCCTAGGCGCATCCTCAGACAAGGGGGCCGCTAAAAAGGGGCATCAACCCACTGCAATAATCTGTGAAAGAGTTGTTTTTGAATTGTGTGTTCTGTTTTCTGTTCTCAATCATTTTAACAGAAAATAGTCAACAACAACAACAACATTCTTGGCAAAGGTAAAGTCCACACTACTTATGCAAAGTATCCAGCATATTCGTCAAATTTTTCAGAAGTCGGCATATGCTGGCTATTTCAAGGTATGACAGGGTCATAGCATGCATTTTAACAGTTATATATATATATATATATATATATATATATATATATATATATAGAGATAGAGAGAGAGGGAGAGAGAGAGGGGGAGGGAGGGAGGGGGGGAGAGAGGGTAACATTTTGAGAAATAAGACTTTTGCATGTACAGTAGAACTCATAGAACTTTTCCTTGAATGTATGGAAAAATAGGAATGAAAATTATAGGGTTTTTTATTTTACATTTATATTTTTGTTAAGTGCAGAATGCATTTCATTCAGCTCTTTATTTCTTTCATGTAACATGTTTTCAGCCTGTTACACTACAATACTTCAGTATCATGTATTTTCTCCTACCCTGACGTCTGACTCTGATCTGAACACTGTATGCTTCTATCAGCAACCTTGTGTTTTGTTACTTTTTCATCTATAATTTATGCTATGGTTTATGTTTAATGGAATTTTCATCAATTCCTTTAATTTTTGACCTAATATTGCAAAATGCTGCAGAATACAAAATAATTGTTTTTAAAGAAATATGTTCTTGCCCTGTTTGTCTGTTTATGTGTACATGTAGAAAGAGAATTAATGTGTAGAAAACTCATAATGATAAACACAGGTGCTTTCATACAAATGTTTTTTGCCAAAGGTCAGTAATGTCCCAGATTTAAAGAGCAATCACTCATATGACACGTATGTCTCCCGATGATTGCATTACCAGTCAAACAGACAAACTATATTCACTGTTATATAAATAAAATGTAATAGAATGGGACGGTGCAAAAACAGGTGATTGGAGTAAAGATGTACAGTACCTTTCAGTGCAGGGATGACCAGTCTGTACTTTATGATAGTGGGGGAGGGAGGCAGAGTAAGTGGGGGACTCTGGCATTGTTTATGAGTCTAGCAGCTCTTCACTCTCACAAGGATCTTGGAGGGGGCCTGAGAGTATGCCCATCCAGTCTACATGTGCTTTGTGGACTTGGAGAACTTGGAGAAGGCATACCCCGGGAGATACTGTGGGAGGTGCTGTGGGAGTATGGAGTGAGGGGGTTACTTCTCAGGGCCATCCAAGCTCTCTGGGCCATCCAATCTCTGATTGTGATATTCATGGACAGGATATCGAGGCGTCATTGGGGGGAGGAGGGTTTCCAGTTTGATGGGCTCGGGGTCTTATCACTGCTTTTTGCAGATGATGTGGTCCTGTTGCCTTCATCGGCCTGTAACCTCCAACACTCACTGGATCGGTTCACAGCAGAGTGTGAAGCAGCTGGGGTGAGGATCAGCACCTCTAAATCTGAGGCCATGGTTCTCAGCAGGAAACCTATGGATTGCCTACTCCGGGTAGGGAATGCGGTCTTGCCCCAAGTGAAGGAGTTCATGTACCTCAGGGTTTGGTCACAAATGAGGGAACAATGGAGCATGAGATTGGCTGGAGAAACAGCACAGCAGGGGCGAAGTTGCATTCGCTCTACTGTAGTGTTGTGATGAAAAGGGGGCTGAGCCAAAAGGAGAAGCTCTCAATCTACTGGTCCAATTTCGTTCCTACTCTCACCTGGTCATGAGGGTTGGGTCATGACTGAAAAAACTAGATCACAGGTACAAGTGGCTGAAATGGGCTTCCTTAGGCGGGTGTACAGTAAAATCACCAGTGTAACACTGTCAGTGTACATATGGTCCCAGGACCATATGTTCACTGTCAGTGTTAATTCAACACTGGTGATTTTACTGTGTTTATGACAAATAAAAAAAACAAAGAAATCACGTGCACATAAGTATTCACAGCCTTTGCTATGATGCTTCAGATTGAGCTCAGGTGGATCCTGTTTCCATTGATCATCCTTGAGGTGTTTCAACAGAGTAACTCGAGTCGACCTGGGGTAAATTCAATTGATTGGACATGATTTGGAAAGACACACATCTGTCTACATATAGAGTCCCACAGTTGACAGTGCAAGTCAAAGCACAAACCAAGCATGAAGACAAAGGAATTGTCTGTAGACCTCTGAGACAGGATTATCTCAAAGCACAAATCTGGGGAAGGGTACAGAAAAATTCCTGCTGCTTTGAAGGTCTCAATGAGCACAGTAGCCTCCATCATCAATAAATAGAAGACGTTCAGACACACAAGGACTCTTCCTACAGCTGGCCATCCATCTAAACTGAGTGATAGGGGGAGAAGGGCCTTAGTCAGAGAGGTGATCAAGAACCCAATGGTCACTCTGTCAAAGCTCCAGCATTCCTCTGTGGAGAGGAGAGAACCTTCCAGAAGAACAACCATCTCTGCAGCAATCCACCAATCAGGCCTGTATGGGCCATCGTAATAGGCACATGGCAGCCAGCCTGGAGTATGCCAAAAGGCATCTGTCTAAGATAAAGATTGAACTCTTTGGGGTGACTGCCAGGTGTCATGTTTGGAGGAAACCACACACCATCCCTGCAGTGAACCATAGTGGTGGCAGGATCATGCTGTGGGGATGTTTATCTGTGTCAGGAACTGGGAGACTAGTCATGATTGAAGGAAAGATGAATGAAGCAATGTACAGAGACATCCTGGATGAAAACCTGCTCCAGAGCACTCTTGACCCCAGACAGGGGTGGTGGTTCATCTTGAGCAGGACAATGACCCTAAGCACACAGCCAAGATATCAAAGGAGTGGCTTCAGGACAACTCTTTGAATGTCCCTGAGTGGTACAGCCAGAGTCCAGACATGAATTTGATTGAACATCTCTGGAGAGATCTGAAATTGGCTGTGCACCAACACTTCAGCTTGGGACTCCGGCGAGGGTGGTCGCATCTCCCCTCTCTCCTCTATCTCTGCTCCAACCTTCAAAGTCCCTACTTCACCAGACTGTGAATTCTTCAAACTATATTGGACTGACCACGGAATTAATCAGTTGGTCTCTGAACACTATTGACACCATTTTTGTACAAGAAGATCAGAGATGGGGGACCCTGCCTGCCCAAATGGAACTTATGGTTCAAAATGCAGCTATGGTTCAATGGAAACCCTTCAATCCCTCAACCCCATCAAGAAATTTAGCATTGCGGGAAGAAAAATTACTGGATTGACAATGAGTATCTTAGGACAGGTACTTCTTTTATTTTTAAACACTTTTTTCTTTTTGCAAATTCTGCCACTTGACTTTTTGCAGGTAAAATGATTTTAAATGTATTGATGTTACATCAACAGGAGCAGGACAGATATGGTGGGGGTACGACACAAAGCAGTGCTTTGTTGGAATGATCTCTGATGTCCACATGTGGAACTACGTTCTTTCACACTGTGAAATCCAGAATTACATGAATGATGCCATCTTCACCCAAGGAAATGTTTTCAACTGGAGGAACCTGGATTTGGAGGTTTATATGGGTAGGAGTACAGCGGTAAAAGAACATAAACCCTCACATTGTTAGTAAAATCATGAAAGACTACGTTTCCCCAAACTGGCCTATTGAGGGTGGATAGTAGTGATGACGCATGAAAATTTATCAAAAATAAAATTACAGTAAAAAAGATGCAATTTTTGTAGCTTGTGAATTAAGAATTACCTAAGATCAACTCATTTGGAATTTGTAACATTTTTATTGCTCAGCATCATTTCCCACAATATCAGGCACCGTAGATTGCAGATATGCTGAACAGTCCCATTGTATCATCATCCATACATTTTTGGAGCTCAAATGGAGCCGCTCTGGATGTTGTCATCTTGACAGTGCATTAACCCCACCTAACCTCTGGCCATCCCATAAATGGGTAAAGAGCAGAACTTGAACAAGATAGTTATAGTGTATTGTTTGCAAAGTACAAATCTTTCCATAAACTGATAGATTTGTTGTTATAGACATATAAATCACCTCAGTCATACATGATCTGAACAAAACTTTCAGCTGTTTTTAAAATCAGGGTACTTTAAATTGGTTTTCAAATGTCAAAATTTTTTGGGAAACTGCTTTAAAGCTTTTAATTGTCTTATTGCAGCCAACATCAGGCTTTGTGCTTAAACAGGCTGTGTAGAGTAAATAATGTCACTGAATGTTGCACCACTTTGTGTTAAATTCATGTTTCGATTTAGAGAGATTACAGTGGGAAATGTGGACCCCCCCCCCCCAACAAAAGATACTAACAATAGCTTTGGGGGTTCAAAACATTTCTATTTTGTGTCCTTCTTAACTTTAAGTAAGTCCCTTCGGCTTTGGTCCAGCGTGTAGCACAAGCAAAGGGACACTGTAGGTGGTTCAGGTTAATCCAGAGCTTGTTTATACTCCTATCATGTATCTAAAGATGAATTTCAACTTTAGCTAGTTTGTAATGTTTGCTTTTAGTCACAATTTAAGTTACGTAACATTAACCAGCTAACTTTAGGTGTGTTTGGTAAGCAATATTAACATTATCTAACTAAACTTTGGTGAGGACTCCTAATTGTCATTGTATAATTCACACTGGTAAAAATCATCGATATATTTTGTTTTGCTTTGTTTATGACAATTAAATTTGAAATGTCCTATAACAAAAGTCCTATATTACAACAAAAATAAAAAAAAATGATGTTTTATTCTATTTTATTAAAGTCTCAAATGAAATAATATTTTTTTTGATGATTACTGAGTATAATGTATAAAATGGTTGTTTCAAACCACATTAAGCAGAATCTAATTCTGTTTTGAATGCACCTAAGGGCTCCTTCAGATAGTGCGAAAACATGCAATTCAGGGTGACTCACGGGTGCCGACGGGCAGGTGGGCATGATGCTGGTGCAACAGTTCATACACACGACAGTGTCTTTCGAGCAGGAACACAGTGGGATGAGGTGTACCACATCGCACCACTGATGTGGAGGAAAATATAATAAAAACCAGCTGTTTCTGTGTTTGTGGATTTTGGGCAGTCCATAGATGCATGGAGTGGCATCCCCAGGATACAGTCTGTAGTATACCTGCTGTCGATGAGTCCCTCTTTCTCCAGGTTTTGGAGGTAGCTAATGATTTTCTTGTTATAGCTGCTCGTGGGGTCTCTCTTCATACGTTCATATGTATTCCTGAACACAATGGACTACGAGGCCAAGATCAACAACTGGCTCAGTGACTCCAATACATACGATACATAACACCTTGAGACAGAAATTAGTTCACCCTGAGGACAGGATCCCTAGTTACAAACAGAGCAATGTAGTGTCTTCTATCAGATACCAGCACCGCAGAGAGGGTGCCAGTGGACCTCAGTCTGCAGTTCATCTCCACGTTAAAGACACTAACCACACATTTGAGGACAAGGAAGTTAAAATCTTAGCCAGAGAGAAGAAATGGTTTGAGAGAGGGGTCAAGGAGGCATTCTATGTGAAACAGTTGAAACGCAGCCTTAACCGGGGAGGGGACTGAGACACGCTTTGTCCCCTGTTTACAATGGGGTACTCAGGTCAAAGCAGTTTCACTTTTGTTCATGGTAATGAGTCATTCACGTCATCAGGAGAGTTGTCAGGAGAGGCGTCAGTCCCATCGTTAGGAGGGACAGCTGCCCTGTCATTAGGAGGGTGCTAACCAGAGCACAATAGGTGCTAATTAGAGCTATTGTTTAGTCACTAGCCTATAGCAGTCGGCCTCTCGGTAGGAGGGTTCTGGTTAGGTTTAAAACTCCAGCTTTTGTGGCTTCTGTTTATTCTTCTCTACAAGAGTCAAGACAGAAGTCAGACTACCAGAGCAAGAATTTTAGCTGAGGAAGCTTCTGTGATTTGAAGCGAAATGTCCTTGCATCAAGCAACCCAGTCCAGTCGAAGATTCAAGCTTCTGTACTATAAAAACCAGATGTATAATTAGTGAATATCACTGGGTTAATATAATATATAATAATAATAATAATAATAATAATAATAATAATAATAATAATAATAATAATAATAATATATATATATTATGTACAATGAGGAAAATAAGTATTTGAACACCCTGCGAACACCTTTGCAAGTTCTCCCACTTAGAAATCATGGAGGGGTCTGAAATTTTCATTTTAGGTCCACTGTGAGAGACATAATCTAAAAAAAAAAAAATTCCGGAAATCACAATGTATGATTTTTTAATTTATTTGTATGTTACTGCTGCAAATAAGTATTTGAACACCTACCAACCAGCAAGAATTCTGGCTCACACAGACCTGTTAATTTTTCTTTAAGAAGCCTCTTATTCTGCACTCTTTACCAGTATTAATTTCACCTGTTTGAACTTGTTACATGTATAAAAGACACCTGTTCACACACTCAGTCACACTCCAACCTGTCCACCATAGCCAAGACCAAAGAGCTGTCTAAGGATACCAGGGACAAAACTGTAGACCTGCACAAGGCTGGGATGGACTACAGGACAACAGGCAAGCAGCTTGGTAGAAGACAACAACTGTTATGATTATTTATTAGAAACTGGAAGAAACACAAGATGACTGTCAATCTCCCTCGGTCTGGGATTCCATGCAAGATCTCACTTTGTGGGGTAAGGATGATTCTGAGAAAGCTCAGAACTACACAGGAGGACCTGGTCAATGACCTGAAGAGAGCTGGGACCACAGTCACAAAGATTACATTAGTAACACATGATGCTGTCATGGTTTAAAATCCTGCAGGGCAGCAAGGTCTCCCTGCTCAAGCCAGCACATGTCAAGGCCCGTTTGAAGTTCACCAGTGACCATCTGGATGATCCAGAGGAGGCATGGGAGAAGGTCCTGTGGTCAGATGAGACCAGAATAGAGCTTTTTGGAATCAACTCCACTTACCATGTTTAGAGGATGAGAACAACCCCAAGAAAACCATCCCAACCGTGTAGCATGTGGTGGAAACATCATACTCTGGGGGTGCTCTTCTGCAAAGGGTACAGGACGACTGCACCGTATTGAAGGGAGGATGTATGGGGTCTTGTATTGCAAGACTTTGGCAAACAACTTCCTTCCCTCAGTAAAAGCACTGAAGATGGGTCATGGCTGGGTCTTCCAGCATGACAATGACCCCAAACACACAGCCAGGGCAACTAAGGAGGGGCTCCGTAAGAAGCATTTCAAGGTCCTGGAGTGACCTGGCCAGTCTCCAGACCTGAACTCAATAGAAAATCTTTGGAGGGAGCTGAAACGCCAAACCTAAAAGATTTGGAGAAGATCTGTATGGAGGAGTGGACCAAAATCCCTGTTGCAGTGTGTGAAAACTTGGTCAAGAATGACAGGAAATGTTTGACCTCTGTAATACAAACAAACAAAGGCTACTATACCAAACATTAACACTGATTTTCACAGGTGTTCAAATACTTATTTGCCGCAGTAACTTACAAATAAATTATTTAAAAAATCATACACTGTGATTTCCGGAATATTTCTTTTTAGATTATGTCTCTCACAGTGGATATGCACCTAAAATGAAAATTTCAGACCCCTCCATGATTTCTAAGTGGGAGAAGTTGCAAAATCGCAGGGTGTTCAAATATGTATACATAAAAGGGGATGCAATACAGAAGCCAATGGTTAAATATTCCTGGTTAAATAAAAAGAAAAAAAATGCCACAGGATTTGAACCTGCACACCCTAATTACCAGACAGAAACATTACCACTGCACTATAATCACTGCCTTCTAATAGGAGTGTGAAATGGCTAAAATCAACAAGCAGATAAACGTATTTGCTAAAAAAAAAAAGTGCTGTGATAACTGACCAAACAGCATTTGGTAATGTGTATTTCTGCTGATATGTGACTGAAAGTGGCGTATTTGTTCTACTGTTGGCTTGTTCTGGTCCTGCGGCGTGCCGCTCACAGCCCTCATGGCCGACACGTGTCCTCTCAGATGTGACATTCAGATCGCCTGCTGTGTGTCCAAACAGACTGACTGTCTGTTTCTCCTCCCATCGCAAAAGCGATATATGTTTTTATGTATTTCCACACAAGCACACACACGCGCATGTCCGTCAAAACATGGGACGTGTGCTGCAGCTGTGATGTCCAGAACCGATGTCTCAACAGCTGTGGGCAGGAAGCCACGCCCCCTGTCCTGTCAGTGCACAGACCAAGATGTCACTCTGTGATCAGACGAAAGAGGCCTCATCGCGAACCACATCCACAGATGTGTTTGGGGGGGGGGGGGGAGTGTGAAAAACACAGGCATACGTGTTGTGGGTGGAGCTGACACTCTAGCATGCCACATGTGCACTCGGCAACTTCACAGTCATGGGGGCACTTAATCAAATTTCACATCCACCTCGACAGTGATCATCTGCTGACTGTTTTCATTATGATAGTATGAATATGGCCACAAATTTTCTAAGTGCCATGCAAGCGGTATTATATGTTCGTGCATTTCAGTTAATGTCTTTCAGCCACTGCTGTGCGCAAATAGTTGTAGCACCAGGTGTACGAGCCGTTGGAAGCAGCTACCATTCTACACGCTTTGCATGATTCCTGCTTTATGCACACTTTATGCGCAAATTGACCAAATTCGCACTATGTGTGAAGGGTGTTGTGTGGGCCGCTGAAGATGAGGTACTGCTGGCCCAACACCAGCGGGCGCCCTGCCTGAAAGCGGGCTTCAGGCACCAGAGGGCACAGCCGCCTCCCTTGAACACTGACTGTGACAGCTGTCACTCGTCATCCTCATCATCATCCACCCATAAAAGCTGGACAGCGACTCCACTTCCCTGCTGAGAAATCAGCTTACCCGACAGGTAACCTCTCAGCCATTTTCTGTGCCGTACGCACATCATTGCTTCTGAACGTTTTGCAGTCGTAACCTTCTGTCACTTTCAGCTTGGAGCTGGTTTGTAGGAATGTGGAGGAGTTGGCAATTCCACTCCTAAATTTCTTAAGTGTTACAGTAGGCACTGCACGAACTGTGTTTTCCTGCTACCTGGGAGTGGAGGACTTTTCCCTCAGAAAGGAACTGTGAGTTTGCTGACTGTTGCTGGGTGTTCACACACCCACATAACCTGTTAGTCTTCCTGCCAGCAGTACCAGATCTGACAGCTGAAGGCAGTGGCCACCTGGGGACTCAGGACTTGGTGGCTCCGGTGTGTTGCAGGTCTCTGTTGGCAGTGGAAATCGTGTGGGGCCCGGCTCTTCTCTGGACAGGCGTCTCCTATCCTCGAGCCTACCCACACGTCACCTGTTATTTAATTGACTGTTACTTAAAAGCAGCATCTGTATTCCGCACATTTCACAACATTAAATTGTTATATTTTGGCATTTTCATTGTCCGTTCATTTACGCCCCCCTGTTGTGGGTCCATGTCACTACACTTTCCCAACAGGATTTCTCGGCCACACGTCATGGATCCCGAGGGGCGTCAACCATCGTTTGGACAATCAATGGAAACGCAAGGTGCACAGGCGCCAGCAGGAGGCATGTTAGGTGAGCTGCAGCAGATCTTAACCACCTTCACTGCTTGGTTGGATTTAGTAACCGAGCAGAGTTATACTCAATCGGAGGATGGAGGCTCTCACCGCGCAGGTGGAAGCGCGCGCGCAGAGCGCAGCTGCAGCACCTCTTCCTGCTGACCTGGTGCTGAATACAGACATTCCAGTGGTCGTGGAACGAACCCCCCGTCCCCTGAAGCATACATAAGCCCTCCAGAACCGTACGGAGGTTGTGTCGAGACGTGCGCAGACTTCTTGATGCAGTGTTCGCTCATCTTTGCACAGCATCCCGTCATGTACGCGTCAGATTCCAGCCGGGTGGCTTATGTTATAAATTTGCTTTGAGGTGAGGCACGCGCCTGGGCTACAGCCCTTTGAGAACAGAACTCAAGGCTTCTATCAGCATACACTGAGTTTGTGAGGGACTTCAGACAGGTGTTCGATCACCCTAATAGAGGCGAGACCGCTTCAAGGATTCAAGGATTCAAGGATTCAAAGGAATTTTATTGTCATATGCACAGAAGAACATGTTCCCTGCACAATGAAATGTGTCTACTGCATTTAACCCATCCTAATTGCCAGTAGGAGCAGAAGTTGCCATTAGGCGCCCGGGGACCAGCTCCAGATGTACATCCCTGCCTTAGGTCAACAGCAGGGCTGAGCAAACCAACACCGACCCATAACAAACAACACACACACAACACACAACACATAGGCCGGCCCGGTACATAAACATATATATGAAAGCAAAACACGAGGGAAAAGGAGAAAAAAAAAACCTCATAGCCGCTGCATTACACAGCGGCAATGAGGAAAAAAATCCCCATCAGCACAGAAAAACAATAATCACACAGAGAAAAACAAGGACACGGGACGACAACCGAGATTTGAAAAGGTCCAGTTTATCAGAACACTCCGGAGGCAGCCTGTTTGGTGCTGTCAACGGCCTTGTCCGACAATCCTGGAGGGGGAGGGGCAACCCTAACAGTCCTGAGCAGTCACAGTCAACCTCAGAGCTGGAGAAGCTGAGGGGAGGGGGGAAGACCAGGGAGCGAGGCGTAAGTGTTGATCTTCTTCTGAGAACAGAGTGGCTCTCAATGCATCTGAATGTAGAATGTGGTCTTCACAGACGGTCAGAGCAGGTTTCCAGGGCTGCAATTCTATATGAGATGTTTTCCAACGCTGCGCAGCCACTGCCTTCCCAATCGAATCAATCATGTAGGGCAGCCTGGAAGGACCAATCAAAGCTGCTTCCACTTTCTTGATTTTCCGGTAAACCAGCATAGTGCCCGCTCCATACAGCAAAAAGCCGATCACCACCAAGCCGAACATGTACACATCTTCGACGTCCTCCACAGAAAGCATGTAATGGCACATGACCTGCCATCTCCTCCCGGCAGGACAGGTCTGGTCCTCTGCCCCCGAATGTCTTGTAGAAAAAATAGTGTCAATTGCGTTCAGAGACCACTTTAAAAGATCCATTTTTGTCGTTTTCCAGAAGAGCAAAGCTGCAGCCTCACAGACAACACGCCACAGAAGCAGGAAAGATAAGGAGGGAGGGAGAAGAGAAAAGTGCGTCCGTCTCGGTCGAGTGCAAGCTGGCAAAAAAAAAGTGTGCTGCTGTCGATAAGACAGGGGTGTCGGAGCGCAGCGGAGTATGCAGTCCACTTCCGCATCGCGGCAGCGAGAGCCGGCTGGAATACTGTTGCGGTCCACACCACCTTTGTAAACGGACTGTCTCTGGTCCTTAAGGAGCACCTCGTGGCAATGGACGAGCTGCGGGATTTAGACAGGCTTATCGACCTGGTAATACGGTTGGACAACCAATTAGCAGAACGCCGATGGGAGCAAGACGAAGGGCGTGGTCAGGCACGAGCCGTCCCTCTTCCTTCCAGGTCCGAAAGGGAGCCGTCTTCCCCACGCTCCAGAGTCAGGGCACTCCACGTGACGACAGCTCCCCCTGCTGACGTTGCTAGGGAAACGAGGAGGGCCAAAAGAAAATCAGATCAGAGACAAAGGAGGCTGGCCCATGGGGAGTGTTTTCACTGCAGCTCAAACGAGCACACACAGAAAAACTGCCCCAAACGGTCAAAACAACAACACTCGCCCTTAGAGACTGGGCTAAGGGTGGATTACAACATGCACGCGGGGAGTGCACGCAAATCTGAACGAATCCCAGTCATGATCCTGAGTGGGGATTTAACCCTTCAGACCCCAGCACTTGTAGACACGGGGTCGGAAGGGAATCTGCTGGACAGCAGATGGGCAAAGGAATTAGGGCTCCCTCTAGTGGCCCTCCCTTCACCATTGAAGGTACGGGCACTAGATGGCACCCCTCTTCCACAAATCACACACCAGACACAGCCCGTAACATTGGTTGTGTCTGGAAATCACAGGGAGGAGATTGTGTTTTTTCTAACACCTTCTACCTCCCGAGTAATTTTGGGTTATCCATGGATAATAAAACACAATCGCCGGATTGATTGGCCGTCTGGGGTTGTGACTCAATGGAGCGAAAACTGCCACCGGGAGTGTTTAGGATCCTCGGTTCCACCCGGTGTGACCGCTAAAGAGGAGGTTCAAGTCCCCCCAATCTTGCAACGGTGCCAGCCAAGTACCACGATCTTGCTGACATCTTCAGCAAAGATCTGGCACTCACGCTGCCCCTGCACCATCCGTACGATTGTGCCATTGATTTGATCCCTGGCGTCGAGTACCTGTCCAGCAGGCTGTACAACCTCTCATGTCCTGAGTGCGAATCAATGGAGACCTACATCCGGGACTCTTTAGCTGCCGGGCTGACCCGGAACTCCACCTCCCCAATGGGTGCTGGTTTCTTTTTTGTGGGCAAGAAAGACGGCGGACTCCGTCCATGCATTGACTACAGAGGGCTGAACGAAATCACGGTTCGCAACTGATACCCGTTACCTCTGTTAGATTCAGTGTTCACGCCCTTGCATGGAGCCCAAATTTTCACAAAGTTGGATCTTAGAAATGCGTATCACCTGGTTCGGATCTGGAAGGGAGACGAGTGGAAGATGGCATTCAATACCCCATTAGGTCACTCTGAGTACCTGGTCATGCCGTTCGGCCTCACAAATGCGCCCGCGACGTTCCAAGCCTTGGTTAATGACGTCTTGCGGGACTTCCTGCATCGGTTCATCTTTGTATACCTAGACGATATTCTCATCCTCTCTCCGGATCCTGAGACCCATGTCATGCATGTACGTCAGGTCCTGCAGCGGTTATTGGAGAGCCAGTTGTTTGTGAAGGGCGAGAAGTGTGAGTTCCACCACACTTCTTTGTCCTTCCTGGGGTTCATAATCTCCTCCAACTCCGTCGCCCCTGATCCCGCCAAGGTTGCGGTGGTGAGAGATTGGCCCCAACCAACAAGCCGTAGGAAATTGCAGCAGTTCCTTGGCTTTGCAAATTTCTATCGGAGGTTCATAAAGGACTATAGCCAGGTAGTTAGCCCCCTGACGGCCCTAACCTCCACTAAAGTCCCCTTCACCTGGTCGGATCGGTGTGAAGCCGCGTTTAGGGAGTTGAAACACCGGTTCTCGACTGCACCAGTTCTGGTGCAGCCCGATCCCAACTTCCAGTTTATTGTTGAAGTGGATGCCTCTGACTCAGGAATAGGAGCCATGCTGTCACAGAGTGGGGAGTCCGACAAGGTCCTCCACCCTTGCGCCTATTTTTCCCGCAGGTTGACCCCGGCTGAAAGGAACTATGACGTCGGCAATCGGGAACTTCTGGCGGTGAAAGAGGCCCTTGAGGAGTGGAGACACCTGTTGGAGGGAGCTGCGGTACCATTTGCGGTTTTCATGGACCATCTGAACCTGGAATACATCCGGACCGCCAAGCGTCTGAACCCCAGGCAAGCCTGCTGGTCTCTGTTCTTCGGTCGTTTTGACTTCCAGATCACGTACCGCCCCGGGACCAAGAACCAACGATCCGATGCACTGTCCCGGATGCGAGGAGGAAGTCAGAACAGAGCTGTCAGATCCACCAGACACCATCATCCTCGAGTCCACTGTCATGGCCACCCTCACCTGGGACGTGGAGAAGACCGTCCGGAAGGCCCTGGCACGGAACCCGGACCCGGAGACTGGACCCCAGAACAGACTGTACGTCCCACCAGAAGCCAGGGCTGCAGTCCTAGACTTCTGTCACGGTTCTAAGCTCTCCTGCCACCCAGGGGTGCGAAGAACCGTGGCAGTGGTCCGGCAGCGCTTCTGATGGGCGTCTATGGAAGCCGACGTCCGGGAGTATGTCCAGGCCTGTACCATCTGTGCCAGGGGCAAGGCTGATCATAAAAAAGGACAAGGACTCCTCCAGCCGCTGCCTGTGCCTCATCACACCTGGTCCCACATCGGCCTGGACTTCATCACAGGCCTCCCGCCGTCCCAGGGCATAACGACCATCTTCACGATAGTGGACCGGTTCTCCAAGGCGACCCACTTCGTGGCCCTCCCGAAGCTCCAGACGGCCCAGGAGACAGCAGACCTCCTGGTCCACCATGTCGTGCGTCTGCATGGGATTCCTACTGACATTGTCTCCCACCATGGTCCCCAGTTCTCTTCGCAAGTCTGGAGGAGTTTCTGTAGTGAACTGGGGGCCACCGTGAGCCTCTCGTCTGGGTATCATCCCCAGACCGACGGACAGGCAGAGCGGGTGAACCAGGAAATGGAGCAGGCTCTCCGCTGCGTGACCTCCGCGCACCCGATGGCCTGGAGCAACCATCTGGCCTGGATCGAGTACGCTCACAATAGCCAAGTATCATCGGCTACCGGCCTCTCCCCGTTTGAGGTGTATTTGGGGTACCAGCCCCCATTGTTCCCACTCGTGGAGGGAGAGTCGGGGTTCCCTCAGTCCAGGCCCACCTGAGGAGGTGCCGTCGGGTGTGGCACACTGCCCGCTCTGCCCTGCTGAAGGCCCGGATGAGGGCCAAGGCCCATGCAGACCGCCGGCGTTCCCCGGCCCCTGCATACCAGCCTGGGCAGGTGGTGTGGCTATCAACAAAGGACATACCCCTTCAAGTGGAATCCCAGAAGTTGAAAGACTGGTTCATCGGACCCTTCCCTATCCAGAAAGTCCTCAGTCCAGCCGCAGTGAAGCTGAAGCTGCCAGCTTCACTGCGGATCCACCCAGTTTTCCACGTGTCATGGATCAAACCTCACCACACTTCATCCCTCTGCACCCCCGGACCGGCGCCGCCTCCTGCCCGGATCATCGACGGGGAGCCTGCATGGATGGTTCGCAGGCTCCTGGACGTCCGTCGAAAGGGCCGGGGGTTCCAGTATCTGGTGGACTGGGAGGGTTACGGACCCGAAGAGCGCTCCTGGGTGAAGAGGAGCTTCATCCTGGACCCAGCCCTCCTGGCCGACTTCTACAACCGCCACCCCAACAAGCCTGGTCGGGCGCCAGCAGGCGCCCGTTGGGGGGGGGGTCCTGTTGTGTGGGCCGCTGAAGAGGAGGTACTGCTGGCCCAACACCAGAGGGCACCCTGCCTGAAAGCAGGCTTCAGGCACCAGAGGGCGCAGCCGCCTCCCTGGAACACTGACTGTGACAGCTGTCACTCGTCATCCTCATCATCATCCACCCATAAAAGCCCGACAGCGACTCCACTTCCCTGCCGAGAAATCAGCTTACCCGACAGGTAACCTCTCAGCCGTTTTCTGTGCCATACGCACATCATTGCTTCTGAACGTTTTGCAGTCGTAACCTTGTGTCACTTTCAGCTTGGAGCTGGTTTGTAGGAATTTGGAGGAGTTGGCGATTCCACTCCTAAATTTCTTAAGTATTACAGTAGGCACTGCACGAACTGTGTTTTCCTGCTACCTGGGAGTGGAGGACTTTTCCCTCAGAAAGGAACTGTGAGTTTGTTGACTGTTGCTGGGTGTTCACACACCCACATAACCTTTTTGTCTTCCTGCCAGCAGTACCAGATCTGACAGCTGGAGGCAGTGGCCACCTGGGGACTCAGGACTTGGCGGCTCCGGTGTGTTGCAGGTCTCTGTTGGCAGTGGAAATCGTGTGGGGCCCGGCTCTTCTCTGGACAGGCATCTCCTATCCTCGAGCCTGCCCACACGTCACCTGTTATTTAATTGTTACTTAAAAGCAGCATCTGTATTCCGTTGTGCACATTTCACAACATTAAATTGTTATATTTTAGCATTTTCATTGTCCGTTCATTTACGCCCCCCTGTTGTGGGTCCGTGTCACTACACTTTCCCAACAAAGGGGCCCTAAAATACATTGACCTTTATCACCTAAATGATCTTTCTGATCATTCCAATAAGGAGTACTCATATTAAAAGGTAATGTCATAAGATTACATTTTTGTCTGGTAACATCAAGTTCTCTGTGTTTATCATACAGACCCCATCCTGGCCCCCGCTCACGCCACTCCTTTCCCCCTCCGGGGGCTGTGCAGTTTTAACAGCGGTAGGTCCCCGTTCCCCCAAAGCTGGCAGCGGCGCAACTACGTGTTGCTGTTGTTACCACACACTCACATCGCCTCAATTTGGAAAATGGACTGTTTCAAGTTTAGTGCACATAAACAATGTCAAATGTTTATGTGTTGTCTTAATTCCGATGTGTGCCATTATTACGGTAAACAAGTAATAATTGTGGATTAATTGTTGTATCTTGTCTGTGGCAATCTGAGTGTGGACATAATCTCGTTGTTGTTGCACTTGTAATGACAATGACAATAAATCTCATCCATCCATCCATCCATACTCAGTGGACTCAAATTAAATTCAGCTGCACACCTCAGAGACAATGAAATGGCAACATCATTCATTGGTTTATCATGGTGGTTAATGTCCATGTGTCACAGCCAGACAGTAATGCAATAAAGACACGCACATCCAAAACACATAAAAAGGCGTGCAGGCCCAAAAAAATATATACCAAAGAGAGAAACCGAATGATCCGCACAGCCACAGCGCTCCGATACAAAAAAATTTTATTTAACAAAGGATAAATGTAGCGTTTTGGGCAATAGCCATTCGTCAGACCAAACCCTGATGAAGGGCTGTTGCCCAAAACGCTACATTTATCCTTTGTTAAATACATTTTTTTTGTATCGGAGCGCTGTGGCTGTGCGGATCATTCGGTTTCTCTCTACAGCCAGACAGTAAGACAAGAAGTACTAGCAAAACATAGTTTGAGTTGCAAAACATGGCATGTTGGGGTTTTTACAGGTTTACTCACCTCTGCCATTATCCTCTGTTTTTTTTGTGTGTGTGTTTTACCAAGTTTTTTCAGGTTTGTTTTCCTGAGAACACTGTGGTGGTTTCTCTGCTATTCATCTACCCCTGGCAAAGAAGCAGGCACATGGCCAGTGAGCAGGTGTCTCTCTTACTTTCATCTTTATGTGCTCCCCGTCGCTTTTCTCTTTTCCCCCCTACCATTAACATTTTGTTTTCACCCTTTTTTGTCTGTCAGTCCATGTGGGCATTTGTCCCTGTCCACTACTCGTAACACAGAGCACCAGACTCTTTACATTCCCCTTGCGGGTGGTAAGCCCACATGGAAATGACACCATGCTGTTTTTTTTGGGGCTGAGACCAACCAAGTCCCACTGTAGACCCGGTTACCAGGTGTTCACCTTTGATATATTTTGGCCACTGTAGGCAAACTACTGCATGAGGAAAAATACTCACACGCTTAAGAGAGCTGTCTCTCCTTCTAACTTGGAATCTCTCTCTCTCTTTGTCACTCACAAACACAAAACCTGCCCTCCTTCTGTCATGGTTGACCCACAAACTGAGACATAGGGCCCAGAATGCAGACACAAGATCAAGACAGAGAATGTTTTTTACATTTTATTTAGGTAAGATATAGGCAGGCTTGGCTGGAATGGTCCAACAGCACAGCACAAACACAGGCGAGCAGGGCAGACAGAGGAGACAAATATGGGTGAATCAAACAGGCGACTGAAAACTGAAGCAAGGCAGACAGCAAACAGGATTCCAGTGGATCAGATGTGAAGGATCTGAGACAGAGAGAAAACAGGTAAATAGATATAAACAGTGGAAATAACACCAAAAACACAAACCATCAAAAATCATCTCAGAGATAAGGCCAATATGTCTGTACCACAATGGAGACTGAACGATCTGGCAGTATCTGGATACCTAAGCCACAGTTAAATACTGCAGTGGCTTGACTGGAGATAGGCTGCAGGTGAGCAGACTCAGCAGCTGCAACAGATCAGATGGGCAGGCTGGAGGAGGGAAACCACAGTCCACACCTGACAGACACCAGGGAGGAAAAATAACAAGACACAAAGAAAGGGGAAGGCAAAGCCTAAACCCTAACAGTAGAGTCCCTTTATTGAGAAAGTAACATCAACTTAGAACACGGCGCCATTTTGGGGCCAACTGTGCTGAACTACTAAATGACCCTTTTATGTTTTCAATGTTTTTTTTTTTTTTTTAAATCAGTTAACCACTTACAGCAACACATCCAGGTACAGGTACTATGAAAATAAATATAACTAGAAGCACTCAGAGAGTGCAAACCTCCGCCAAGGCCATGGGGTCACTGACGCCATAACGTGGAATCATTGAACCTAAAAAAGTCTAACAATGATGTTTGCTCAGTAGTAAAAAAAGTTTCATCTGCTGTGACTGGATAGCATGTATCCTTAGCGCTTGGCATCACAGTTTATTGCAACTTGCACCTTTCCCAGAAGCTACTGTCATCTGAGCACTGATATTGATATTGCATGTGCTTATAGACAAAAACAAATAAGAGACAAAATTCAATTTATTATTCAACTAAACTGCAAATATATGAATTTAACATTTATGAAACACTTCTGTAAACAAGGCCATAGGGTCACTGACCCTAAAGAGATTCCCTCCTTGGCACAGTGATCTATTTCTTTTTGTCTCTTTCTCTAAAATTGTATATAATAATCATTAGAGTATTAATATATAATCAAAAATAAATTTAAGAAATATTACAATTTGAAAACAAATGCACCTGAACGTGATGACAGCTGCAACTGCTTAATGCTAACTTTTAACATTGAAAATGCCATAGACATGCTAACACGTTAGCATCGGGATCCAGATCGTGATCCGGATCACCACTAAAATTTAATCACTTGTTCCTCTTGTCATTTCCAACCACTCCACAAAATTTATATAAACAAAAATAAATTTAAGAAATATTACAATTTGAAAACAAATGCACCCGAACGTGATGACAGCTGCAACTGCTTAATGCTAACTTTTAACATCGAAAATGCCATAGACATGCTAACGCGTTAGCATCGGGATCCGGATCATGATCCAGATCACCACTAAAATTTAGTCACTTGTTCCTCTTGTCATTTCCAACCACTCCACAAAATTTCATCAAAATCTGTTCAAAACGTTTTGAGTTATCCTGCTGACAAACAGACAGACAGACAAACAAACAAACAAACAAACGCGACCAAAAACATAACCTCCTTGGCGGAGGTAAAAATAGTTAAGCTATCAAACTGACAATTCATGATGATTTGTTTAATTAATTTAAAGCCTGATTTATGCAGCTGCAGCTCTGTAACTCCGTGTCATACAATGATGTGCATGACGGTTTTAAAGTTCTCCGGCGCTGGATTATGCTTTATTCTGGACTAATTTGACCCCAACAAGCTTTTCCTTCTACAATCATCACTTCCAATTCAAAGGTAAGCTGTACAAGTTACAATTTTTACCAACTCCATGTTGTAAATGTGTGGACTTTTCTGATTAATTTGTAATCAGCGTGCACACTGCAAATACTATTAAAATATGAAAGAGTGAAAGCAGAAAAGTGTCAAATCACAGTCTGCGGTGCACTTCAGGCTGTGGTTCTGAGTCTGAGCACGGTGTAAAAAAATAATCGGCCGGTTTTTTAATCAGGGATAATAACTCCGGGCCCACGTGCAAGGGGTTTTTAATGGAAATACAGCGCGATTGGATGGGACATTTTATTCAGTGTGAGCAAAAAAAATCCATTATACAAAATCTGTTATATACAGTGTTTATTACATAGAAAACAATACAAAAACTTTGGCACTGACTGTGAATATTCAGTTCATATGATGATGGTTTAGGTGAGTGTGACCGTAAGACCTTTGTGGCCGGGACGGCGGTGGGATCGAACCCCAGACGGCTCGCACTAAACACCATTCCTCTACCAGGTCAGCCAAAGTGGAATTCTCTGTTAGCCAAGCTAGCGGGAACGTCTTTTCAATCAGGACCCGGGACCTTCATGGCTCCCGGGTCCTGGCTTTTGCTTGCCTCTACTGGTGGTTGGCTCTTACTGCGGTATTGTATCACTTCCTATTCCGGAGCACAGTGGTGTTTTGCAGATTGCAGATTAGATTGATCTAGATAACTAGATAACGATTTGTTTCACAGTGTAATCTTCAGGTGCCTTAACTAAAGCACTCCCTCTGCTGAATCACCTCTAAATTATTCACACATTATTCACTGTCTGTGTTTTTAGGAATCCGCTAGCTTAGCGCAGCTACTAGCTCTTAGCCGGTTTAGCATGGCAGCTTCTCCTGTCTCTCCCGCACTTTTCTGCTCTGGGTGTGAAATGTTTAGTTGTTCCTCGGCCTCCTTTAGCAATAATGGTATTTGTAATAAGTGTAGCTTATTCGTAGCTTTGGAGGCCAGGCTGGGCGAATTGGAGATTCGGCTCCACACCTTGGAAAATCCTACAGCTAGCCAGGCCCCTGTAGTTGGTATGGACAAAGGTATCTTAGCCACCGTTAGTTGTCCCCCAGCAGATCCCGAGCAGCCGGGAAAGCAGGCCGGCTGGGTGACTGTGAGGAGGAAGCGTAGTCCTAAACAGAAGCCCCCTGTACACCACCAACCCGTTCACATCTCTAACCATTTTTCCCCACTCGGTGACACACCCGCCGAGGATCAAACTCTGGTTATTGGCGACTCTGTTTTGAGGAATATGAAGTTAGCGACACCAGCAACCATAGTCAATTGTCTTCCGGGGGCCAGAGCAGGCGACATTGAAGGAAATTTGAAACTGCTGGCTAAGGCTAAGCGTAAATTTGGTAAGATTGTAATTCACATCGGCAGTAATGACACCCGGTTACGCCAATCGGAGGTCACTAAAATTAACATTGAATCGGTGTGTAACTTTGTAAAAACAATGTCGGACTCTGTAGTTTTCTCTGGGCCCCTCCCCAATCAGACCGGGAGTGACATGTTTAGCCGCATGTTCTCCTTGAATTGCTGGCTGTCTGAGTGGTGTCCAAAAAATGAGGTGGGCTTCATAGATAATTGGCAAAGCTTCTGGGGAAAACCTGGTCTTGTTAGGAGAGACAGCATCCATCCCACTTTGGATGGAGCAGCTCTCATTTCTAGAAATCTGGCCAATTTTATTAAACCCTCCAAACCGTGACTATCCAGGGTTGGGACCAGGAAGCAGAGTTGTAGTCTTACACACCTCTCTGCAGCTTCTCTCCCCCTGCCATCCCCCCAATACCCCATCCTCGTAGAGACGGTGCCTGCTCCCAGACCACCAACAACCAGTAAAAGTCTATTTAAGCATAAAAATTCAAAAAGAAAAAATAATATAGCACCTTCAACTGCACCACAGACTAAAACAGTTAAATGTGGTTTATTAAACATTAGGTCTCTCTCTTCTAAGTCCCTGTTAAAATTATGATATAATAATTGATCAACATATTGATTTATTCTGCCTTACAGAAACCTGGTTACAGCAGGATGAATATGTTAGTTTAAATGAGTCAACACCCCCAAGTCACACTAACTGTCAGAATGCTCGTAGCACGGGCCAAGGGGGAGGATTAGCAGCAATCTTTCACTCCAGCTTATTGATTAATCAAAAACCCAGACAGAGCTTTAATTCATTTGAAAGCTTGACTCTTAGTCTTGTCCATCCAAATTGGAAGTCCCAAAAAACAGTTTTAGTTGTTGTTATCTATCGTCCATCTGGTCGTTACTGTAAGTTTCTCTGTGAATTTTCAGACCTTTTGTCTGACTTAGTGCTTAGCTCAGATAAGATAATTATAGTGGGCGATTTTAACATCAACACAGATTCTGAGAATGACAGCCTCAACACTGCATTTAATCTATTATTAGACTCAAATGGCTTTGCTCAAAATGTAAATGAGTCCACCCACCACTTTAACCATACTTTAGATCTTGTTCTGACTTATGGTATGGGAATTGAAGACTTAACAGTATTCCCTGAAAACCCCCTTCTGTCTGATCATTTCTTAATAACATTTACATTTACTTTAATGGACTACCCAGCAGTGGGGAATAAGTTTCATTACAGTAGAAGTCTTTCAGAAAGTGCTGTAAATAGGTTTAAGGATATGGTTCCTTCTTTGTTATGTTCTCCAATGCCATATACCAACACAGTGCAGAGTAGCTACCTAACCTCTGTGAGTGAGATAGATTATCTCATCAATAGTTTTACATCCTCATTGAGCACATCTTTGGATGCTGTAGCTCCTCTGAAAAAGAGAGCCTTAAATCAGAAGTGCCTGACTCCGTGGTATAACTCACAAACTTGCAGCTTAAAGCAGCTTAAAGCTTAAAGCAGATAAGTTGGAGAGGAGAGTTTTTTCAAAAAACTCCAGCTTTTGTTGGCTTCTGGTTTATTCTTCTCTACAAGAGTCAAGACAGAAGTCAGACTACCAGAGCAAGAATTGTAGCTGAGGAAGCTTCTGTGATTTGAAGCGAAACGTCCTTACGTCAAGCAACCCAGTCCAGTCGAAGATTCAAGCTTCTGTACTATGGAAACCACCTGGACAACTGAGAGCCTACACAGAAACCTCCTAGGACATCTTACTACTCATCACTAATTGAAGAAAATAAGAACAACCCCAGGTTTCTTTTCAACACTGTAGCCAGGCTGACAAAGAGTCAGAGCTCCATTGAGCCGAGTATTCCTTTAACTTTAACTAGTGAATGTTATGTTATGTTATGTCTGAGTTATTTTCATTAGTTACTTCCCCCAAACCATCAACATGTCTATTAGACCCCATTCCTACCAGGCTGCTCAAGGAAGCCCTACCATTAATTAATGCTTCGATCTTAAATATGATCAATCTATCTTTGTTAGTTGGCTATGTACCACAGGCTTTTAAGGTGGCAGTAATTAAACCATTACTTAAAAAGCCATCACTTGACCCAGCTATCGTAGCTAATTATAGGCCAATCTCCAACCTTCCTTTTCTCTCAAAAATTCTTGAAAGGGTAGTTGTAAAACAGCTAACTGATCATCTGCAGAAGAATGGTCTATTTGAAGAGTTTCAGTCAAGTTTTAGAATTCATCATAGTACAGAAACAACATTAGTGAAGGTTACAAATGATCTTCTGTGGAACCAGCTCCCAATTCGGATCAGGGAGACAGACACCCTCTCTACTTTTAAGATTAGGCTTAAAACTTTCCTTTTTGCTAAAGCTTGTAGTTAGGGCTGGATCAGGTGACCTTGAACCATCCCTTAGTTATGCTGCTATAGACTTAGACTGCTGGGGGGTTCCCATGATGCACCCAGTGTTTCTTTTTATTCACCTCTTTTTGCTCTGTATGCACCACTCTGCTTTTAATCATTAGTAATTGATCTCTGCTCTCTTCCACAGCATGTCTTTTTCCTGATTCTCTCCCCTCAGCCCCAACCAGTCCCAGCAGAAGACTGCCCCTCCCTGAGCTTGGTTCTGCTGGAGGTTTCTTCCTGTTAAAAGGGAGTTTTTCCTTCCCACTGTCACCAAGTGCTTGCTCACAGGGGGTCGTTTTGACCATTGGGGTTTTTCTGTAATTATTGTATGGCTTTTGCCTTACAATATAAAGCGCCTTGGGGCAACTGTTTGTTGTGATTTGGCGCTATATAAATAAAATTGATTTGATTTGATTTGATTCATCCCATTACATGAGTTTTACTGTACATGGGACTGAACAATAAATTTACCTCACAAAACTTTGACAATGATGTCAGCTTCCATCCCACACGGCTGACTTTATTTTCCCAAATTTTTCTTCTGTTCAGATCTGAAGGGAATATGTACATTTTGAAGCCGTTGTTGCGTCTATTTGTACATCCAAATGCACAGCAAGCCAGCATATACAGTGAATAAATGAATAAAATAGCTGAATTTACATGCAGATAGCTTAACAGCAAATGCTATTTTGGCCCTAAGATAGCACCACAAGTCACGTGACCGTTTTTTCCACTCGTCAGTCATTACTTTCTGAATTAAGGGACTTTACCTAACAGTAATGCCCGCCCACCCCCCACAAATGGTAGCCCCTGGCAACTAACCAGGCAGATGGGGTTGGGAGCAATGAAACTCCCTCACCAGCCAGGAGTCCACAATGAAGTAACGAGGAACCCACCACCACTCCTCTGGCCCATAACCCTCCCAGCCAACCAGATATTTGAGCCCCCTGCCACACAGACAGACATCCAGAAGGTGGTGGGCGGAAAACGTCGGATGGCCATCGACAAGTAGGGCGGATCAAGGAGCGTGGCCAGAAGGCACAGAAGACTGTCAACTGTGGTAGAGTGGATTGACATGAACTGGGGAGCCTCAAATTGACAACAGTAGGACTGATTATCTTGTCAAACGAGAAAGGATCCAGGTAATGAGGTGAGAACTTCTTGAAGTCTGTCTTTACAGGAATGTTTTTAGAAGACAACAAACAGTCTGACTTGGTTCATACAGTGGAGCCAATGTTCTGTGCCGGTCTGCCAGGCGCTTAGTGGTACTGGAGGTTCAGAGGAGTGCTATACGGGCAGCTTTCCAGATCTTGCGGCACTGGTGAAAATGATGCTGCACAGATGGGACAGCCAACTCACTCTCTTGGGAAGGGAACAGAGGAGTGTGATAACCAAGAGAGATTTCAAAAGGTGACATGCCAGTGGCAGTGCTGGTCAAGGAATTGTGTGCATACTCAACACGGGTTAAGTAGGTGCACAGCGTAGCGCTGATTCCAGATCCTGATTAGCTCTCTAAGCCTGACTGTTTGTTTGAGGGTGAAAACCAGAGGAGAGGCTAACCGATGCCCCCAGGACTTGACAAAATGTTCTCCAGAGTTGAGAGATGAACTGAAGACCTCGATCTGATACAGTGTCTACTGGGATGCCATGGAGATGGAAAATATGATTAATCATAAGGTCAGCACGGTATTATCACTGGAGGGAGGTAACCTGGTGACCGAATCCAAGGCAATGTGAGACCAGTCGTGACTGAGAGTAGGTAGAGGATGAAGCAGACCAGCAGGATGGCGGCAACAACATTTTCCTCAGGCAGAAAAAGTGCAGGCAGTGACAAAGGCATGGGTGTATGTATACCGACGTATGCTAGCTCTCCTACACCGCTTGCATTGCCTCCAGTGTCGACCTGTGGTGGAAGGGGAGTCTACTGTCTTGCAGGCCCATGAGTCTTGCCGGTACAGAATGCCTAGCTCGCAGAGTGTTTCAAGTTCCAAAGCCAGTATAAGTCCAGAAAGATTTTTTGAAAAGTTGGAGTTTCATAGTTCAAGTTATCTGAGTGGTCTGTTGTAGACTATTCTCGTAAAAGACTGTGATGGTACAGACAACACATTTAAAATAAAACATACATCACTAATGAGAGCTGGAGCAGTCGCTGGCATACAGGGTGCTGCCATCCTGAAAGTATCCTTCCTTCAGTTATATGAAGTTTGTGAGTGCCCTATGCTGAAAAACAACCCCACACCATGATGTTTCCACCTCCAAACTTCACTGTTGGTATGGCGACTTGGAGTGATGTACAACGCCATTTGACCTCCAAACATCATTTGTATTATAGCATCCAAAGAGTTACATTTTGGTCTCATCTGATCAGACTATTCTCCATGTATTTCACAGGCTTGTCTAAATGTTGTGCTGCAAACTTTAAACAAGCTTCAACATGCTTTTTCTGAAGCAAAGAAGTCTTATGTGGTGACCATGCATAGAGGCCATGGTGGTTGAGTGCATTGCTTATTTTTTATTTGCAAACAATTGCCAATTGTTTAGTTGTTCTCCACAAGTGGTCCTTGGCTCTTGGACTCTTCTGATAATTCTTACCACTGTTGCTCTGGGGGTTTGTAAGGTTAGACCTTACTTGTGTGAAGTGCCTTGAGGCAACTCTGTTGTGATTTGGTGCTATATAAATGAAAATAAATTGAAATTGAATAGAAAAATTGAAACAAAAATTATTTTCACTCTGTCAGAAATATTGCCAGGGGTACCTGGTCATGGCTGGTTTATTGTGAAATGATGTTCTTTCCACTTTCAGATGATGGCTCCAACAGTGCTTACTTAAACATTCAGAAGTTTAGAAATCCTTCTGAAACCAATGCCAATGCCATCAGTATGTTTTCCAACAATGACATTGTGAAGATCTTGAGAACGCTCTTTGCTTTTACCCATTATGAGATGTTTCTTGTGTGACACCTTGGTAATGAGACACCTTTTTATAGGCCATTGGTTAGGACTGAACCAGCTGATATTAATTGGCACTGACAAGGGGTAGGACTGCTTTCTAATTACGGATAGATTTCAGCTGGTGTCTTGGCTTTCCATGTCTTTTTGCACCTTACTTTCTTCATGTGTTCAGCATAGATTTTACCTGCTGTATACATATACAGTTTGATGGCATTGGAAACACTGCAGTTACGTACAAAGTGTAGCAGACAGGCAAAATAATTGTGCATTTTTGTGAAAACATCATAAAATTTGGTACACAATTTCTAAATGAACAAAAGTTTATTTTCATATGTGAGGCAACCTGGAGCTGATCTCTAATGACCTACATGGGTCACTGTCCTATGAAGCCACCATTCTCACTCTATACTTGCTGCTTTCAGTTTTGTAGAGTTGTCTCTGAAACTGCAACTTGGTCATGAATTAAAGTTGTTTTAAGTCACAGAAAGGAAGAAAAAGAATTTTACATCCTGATGTAGTCTGTCTTGGCCCGAATAACAATTCATATTTGTCGTTGGATGCTTGGAATGTGTATTTATAATCATCTATATCTGCTGGATGTCAAATTTTAGGGCCCCTTCACACATAGTGTGAAGTTTGGTCGAAGTGCACACAATGTGCGTATGAAGCAGGAATGATGTGCAAAATGTGCAAAATCGTCCCTACCTCGAACGCCTCGTACACCTGTTGTTACAACTGTTTGCGCACACCAGTAGCTGAGAGACAGAGTGTGCACAGTGCAAACCCATCAATCCCTCTCGTGGCAGGTGCCGGACAAATTCCAGGTGACATGCACGAACATCTAACACCACCCGTTTTGCACTTAGAAAATGTGTGGCATTTGCACTCTTGGCACGACAATCTGCAGACAATCACTGTCGCGCTGGAAGTGAAATTTGTCTAAGTTCCCCACGAGTGTGGCTTTGGTGTATGCGCTAAACTGACAGGAGGTGTGGCCATCCACTGAAGTGGTTGTGGAGATCTGTCACATTCTGGACATTCTAGCTGGACAAACACGTACTGTGTTTGGACAGACATGTATTAACAACTGCCCACTGTGACGCATGTGTGTCTGTTTGCTGTCATCACGTGGACATAAATAAAACATATATCACTGTGGCAATATATGCTGTAGGCTGCAGCGAGCGTGCGCACTCTCCCTTGCTGCAGCCCATTGACAGGGTGCCCCCAGGTTGAAATGGACCCTTAGATCAGGACACGCAGCAGGTGATCTGACTTTCATGTCAGCCATGTGAGCTCTGTGATGCGGTGTCAGTTCTGGTGCACTGTCCACAAGACGTGTGTCAGGCAGGGCCGGCTGAACATGCGCTAGCAGATGTGGACATGAGAAGAGCGAACTGCTTCTCATTCATGTCATTTCATGACTGTATGTCTGTGACCATGGGTTATCTACAGAGGAACAGACAGATCATATTTGTATTGCCCACTTGATAAGAGGGATTCAATATAAAATGCTGTGTTTTTTATGGTGTATGGTACTATTTAAAAAAAAAAATAGGTCCATGTCCAAGGTAGCTTAGCCGCCGTTAGTTCCCCCCTGGCAGATCCCGTGCAGTCGGGAAAGCAGGCTGACTGGGTGACTGTGAGGAGGAAGCGTAGCCCTAAACAGAAACCCCGTGTACACCGTCAACCCGTTCACATCTCTAACCGTTTTTCCCCACTCGACGATACACTCGCTGAGGATCAAACTCTGGTTATTGGCGACTCTGTTTTGAGAAATGTGAAGTTAGCGACACCAGCAACCATTGTCAATTGTCTTCCGGGGGCCAGAGCAGGCGACATCGAAGGACATTTGAAATTGCTGGCTAAGGCTAAGCGTAAATTTGGTAAGATTGTAATTCACGTCGGCAGTAATGACACTCGGTTACGCCAATCGGAGGTCACTAAAATTAACATTAAATCGGTGTGTAACGTTGCAAAAACAATGTCGGACTCTGTTGTTTTCTCTGGGCCCCTCCCCAATCAGACCGGGAGTGACATGTTTAGCCGCATGTTCTCCTTGAATTGCTGGCTGTCTGAGTGGTGTCCAAAAAATGAGGTGGGCTTCATTGATAATTGGCAAAGCTTCTGGGGAAAACCTGGTCTTGTTAGGAGAGACGGCATCCATCCCACTTTAGAGGGAGCAGCTCTCATTTCTAGAAATCTGGCCAATTTTTTTTGGATCCTCCAAACTGTGACTGTCTAGCGTTGGGACCAGGAGGCAGAGCTGTGGTCTTATACACCTCTCTGCAGCTTCTCTCCCCCTGCCATCCCCTCATTACCCCATCCCCGTAGAGACGGTGCCTGCTCCCAGACCACCAATAACCAGCAAAAATCTATTTAAGCATAAAAATTCAAAAAGAAAAAATAATATAGCACCTTCAATTGCACCACAGACTAAAACAGTTAAATGTGGTCTATTAAACATTAGGTCTCTCTCTTCTAAGTCCCTGTTGGTAAATGATATAATAATTGATCAACGTATTGATTTATTCTGCCTAACAGAAACCTGGTTACAGCAGGATGAATATGTTAGTTTAAATGAGTCAACACCCCCGAGTCACACTAACTGTCAGAATGCTCGTAGCATGGGCCGGGGCGGAGGATTAGCAGCAATCTTCCATTCCAGCTTATTAATTAATCAAAAACCTAGACAGAGCTTTAATTCATTTGAAAGCTTGTCTCTTAGTCTTGTCCATCCAAATTGGAAGTCCCAAAAACCAGTTTTATTTGTTATTATCTATCGTCCACCTGGTCGTTACTGTGAGTTTCTCTGTGAATTTTCAGACCTTTTGTCTGATTTAGTGCTTAGCTCAGATAAGATAATTATAGTGGGCGATTTTAACATCCACACAGATGCTGAGAATGACAGCCTCAACACTGCATTTAATCTATTATTAGACTCTATCGGCTTTGCTCAAAAAGTAAATGAGTCCACCCACCACTTTAATCATATTTTAGATCTTGTTCTGACTTATGGTATGGAAATAGAAGACTTAACAGTATTCCCTGAAAACTCCCTTCTGTCTGATCATTTTTTAATAACATTTACATTTACCCTGATGGACTACCCTGCAGTGGGGAATAAGTTTCATTACACTAGAAGTCTTTCAGAAAGCGCTGTAACTAGGTTTAAGGATATGATTCCTTCTTTATGTTCTCTAATGTCATATACCAACACAGAGCAGAGTAGCTACCTAAACTCTGTAAGGGAGTTAGAGTATCTCGTCAATAGTTTTACATCCTCATTGAAGACAACTTTGGATGCTGTAGCTCCTCTGAAAAAGAGAGCTTTAAATCAGAAGTGTCTGACTCTGTGGTATAACTCACAAACTCGTAGCTTAAAGCAGATAACCCGTAAGTTGGAGAGGAAATGGCGTCTCACTAATTTAGAAGATCTTCACTTAGCCTGGAAAAAGAGTTTGTTGCTCTATAAAAAAGCCCTCCGTAAAGCTAGGACATCTTTCTACTCATCACTAATTGAAGAAAATAAGAACAACCCAGGTTTCTTTTCAGCACTGTAGCCAGGCTGACAAAGAGTCAGAGCTCTATTGAGCTGAGTATTCCATTACCTTTAACTAGTAATGACTTCATGACTTTCTTTGCTAACAAAATTTTGACTATTAGAGAAAAAATTACTCATAACCATCCCAAAGATGTATCGTTATCTTTGGCTGCTTTCAGTGATGCCGGTATTTGGTTAGACTCTTTCTCTCCGATTGTTCTGTCTGAGTTATTTTCATTAGTTACTTCATCCAAACCATCAACATGTTTATTAGACCCCATTCCTGCCAGGCTGCTCAAGGAAGTCCTACCATTATTTAATGCTTCAATCTTAAATATGATCAATCTATCTTTGTTAGTTGGTTATGTACCATAGGCCTTTAAGGTGGCAGTAATTAAACCATTACTTAAAAAGCCATCACTTGACCCAGCTATCTTAGCTAATTATAGGCCAATCTCCAACCTTCCTTTTCTCTCAAAGATTCTTGAGAGGGTAGTTGTAAAACAGCTAACTGATCACCTGCAGAGGAATGGTCTATTTGAAGAGTTTCAGTCAGGTTTTAGAATTCATCATAGTACAGAAACAGCATTAGTGAAGGTTACAAATGATCTTCTTATGGCTTCGGACAGTGGACTTATCTCTGTGCTTGTTCTGTTGGACCTCAGTGCTGCTTTTGATACTGTTGACCATAAAATTTTATTACAGAGATTAGAGCATGTCATAGGTATTAAAGGCACTGCGCTGCGGTGGTTTGAATCATATTTGTCTAATAGATTACAGTTTGTTCATGTAAATGGGGAATCTTCTTCACAGACTAAAGTTAATTATGGAGTTCCACAAGGTTCTGTGCTAGGACCAATTTTATTCACTTTATACATGCTTCCCTTAGGCAGTATTATTAGACGGTATTGCTTAAATTTCATTGTTACGCAGATGATACCCAGCTTTATCTACCCATGAAGCCAGAGGATACACACCAATTAGCTAAACTGCAGGATTGTCTTACAGACATAAAGACATGGATGACCTCTAATTTCCTGCTTTTAAACTCAGATAAAACTGAAGTTATTGTACTTGGCCCCACAAATCTTAGAAGCATGGTGTCTAACCAGATCGTTACTCTGGATGGCATTTCCCTGATCTCTAGTAATACTGTGAGAAATCTTGGAGTCATTTTTGATCAGGATATGTCATTCAAAGCGCATATTAAACAAATATGTAGGACTGCCTTTTTGCATTTACGCAATATCTCTAAAATCAGAAAGGTCTTGTCTCAGAGTGATGCTGAAAAACTAATTCATGCATTTATTTCCTCTAGGCTGGACTATTGTAATTCATTATTATCAGGTTGTCCTAAAAGTTCCCTAAAAAGCCTTCAGTTGGTTCAGAATGCTGCAGCTAGAGTACTGACGGGGACTAGCAGGAGAGAGCATATCTCACCCGTGTTGGCCTCTCTTCATTGGCTTCCTGTTAATTCTAGAATAGAATTTAAAATTCTTCTTCTTACTTATAAGGTTTTGAATAATCAGGTCCCATCTTATCTTAGGGACCTCGTAGTATCATATTACCCCATTAGAGCGCTTCGCTCTCAGACTGCGGGCTTACTTGTAGTTCCTAGGGTTTGTAAGAGTAGAATGGGAGGCAGAGCCTTCAGCTTTCAGGCTCCTCTCCTGTGGAACCAGCTCCCAATTCAGATCAGGGAGACAGATACCCTCTCTACTTTTAAGATTAGGCTTAAAACTTTCCTTTTCGCTAAGGCTTATAGTTAGGGCTGGATCGGGTGACCCTGGACCATCCCTTGGTTATGTTGCTTTAGACGTAGACTGTGGGGGGGTTCCCATGATGCACTGTTTCTTTCTCTTTTTGCTTCGTATGCATCACTCTGCATTTAATCATTAGTGATCGATCTCTGCCCCCCTTCTCGGCATGTCTTTTTCCTGGTTCTTTCCCTCAGCCCCAACCAGTCTCAGCAGAAGACTGCCCCTCCCTGAGCCTGGTTCTGCTGGAGGTTTCTTCCTGTTAAAAGGGAGTTTTTCCTTCCCACTGTGGCCAAGTGCTTGCTCGTAGGGGGTCGTTTTGACCGTTGGGGTTTTTCATAATTATTGTATGGCCTTGCCTTACAATATGGAGCGCCTTGGGGCAACTGTTTGTTGTGATTTGGCGCTATATAAGAAAAAAGTTGATTGATTGATTGATGTCTTTGTTGATTTCAGGCATTTGCCCCGCACTATTTACAGGCCAGTGACAGTAGCTCTGTGGTAAAATTTTGGGCTGGCAATCAGTAAAGTGCAGGTACAAATCCCGTGGGTGGTATGTTTTTTTAATTTTTTATTATTTATTCCATATCAGTGGCACGATGTAGTTCCACAGGTGCCAGCTGGTTTTTATGTTTTATTTATTCCACATAAGTGGCGAAATGTGGTTCCACAGGTACCAAATGGTTTTTATGTTTTATTTATTCCACATCAGTGGCACGATGTGGTGCACCTCACACTGTGTTCCTGCTCAAAAGACACAGTCGCATGGATGAACCCTCGCACCGGGATCGTGCACGCCTGCCTGTGGGCGCGATGTTTTGTGGTGCGCTAATTTGAACTGTTTCGCGCTGTTTCGCCATATTCGACCAAACTTTGCACTATGTGTGAAGGGGCCCTTAACATTGCACTGCTATCCTTTTTGTAAAGTCCAGACAGCCCCTAGCTTTTGGTGTCTTCCAGCTATCCTGCTGCTCATAGCTTAACTGGTGGTGCAACATGTAAAGTCGTAGCACAATGAAGCAACATTTTGGTTGATCCAGTGAATAAGTACATAAAAGGTTTCTTGATTCAACAAAATTTGTGTAATTGCCCATAGCAGTCAATGTTTATTATTGTTAGAAGTCAATGACCTCTAGCCACCTTCAGAATGTCTCCACATCTGAAAGTAAACTCCACACCATATACCAACACTCCTGAAAATTTGGTGCTTTTATTATACTTGTAGAATGCACAATAAACCCCTTCTGCTGTGGGCTTAACCCCTACACTAACATTTTGTCTCTGTAGCAAGATTCAAAACATGCCATTTATGCAATGTCTATGCATGAATTTAGCTGAATCAACAGCTTTGGTGAATCTGGAACAGAATATCATGTGGAAATTGATGCAGAAAGGAAATATGGACAGAAATGAGGAAGCAGTAAGTGCATAAGATCCTCTTATGGAAAAATCATCCTCACAGACACACTGAAATATCTTCTGCAAAACAGACAAATTAAAAGTAATTGTATCATATACAACATACAAACTTAAAAGAAAAATCCAACTTGAATATTTTACATACTTTCCAATTTTTTTTTTTTTTTTTTTTTTTTTGCATGATGCTGCTGTTCCTCCTGGCGATGCTGATGACTTATGCCTGCGGCACTGAAGGTAAAATTTATGTTTTTGATTTAACAGAGAAATTGGCACCATTTCATGATACAACTGTTTAGTAGTCTTTAGTTAAACAATAGTAAGTAGTACAGTAGTAGTTAAACAATAATTTACTATAATTATTCATAATACTGAGACGTTATGAAGTACTTTTACTTTGCTTTTCATTTGATATCAAATGAAAAAAAATGCTAATGTTAATTAAACAAAAATGCTTTTAACAATATCATTAATACCAGACTTTGTATACTTCATATTGTGCATTCACAATGATGAAATGTGGAGATAACATATTTCTGTTACTGTATGTAACACTTTGCATCCTTTAATCTGGAATAGTTTCAGTTATTTATTTTTGCATTCGACTGTTCTAGTTGTGTACATTTTTTTATTCACTTTACCTGTCAGCCAAAATTTTGAGCAAGGGATAAGTGAATCATATTTACAGGAGGAACATGTTGAATTAATAATAAAAGATTTTTTTTTCAAATGTTTGACAGCTTTTAATTCCAGACAACATTGTATTTGCACAGTGTGACAATTATTTTGTAAAGAAAATATGTGTCTATTAAAATTGTACAAATTCAACACATTATTCAGGGTGCTACAACAAATGAAATTTGTTATTATAATTCATTATAAAAAATATAAATTAAGTGTTTTCCTGAAATATGTTTCAACTGAATATTTTATTTTTGCATCTCCTTTATAATGAATTAAGTAATTGCATAATTTACAATATTCTTTCTTTCTTTCTTTCTTTCTTTCTTTCTGAAGATCTGACAGGTCAAATGTTTACCTTCCCACAACAAAGCAACTCAGCATATGTCAAGCTGTTGACAGACAAAGGGGACTTTGGTGCTGTAACTTTATGTCACAGGTAGCAACAAACACAGATCTGTAAAGTTCAATGTAAACAACAACAACAACAAAACAACAACAGAGCTATAAACATGTATTTATGTCTGCAGGACCTTTACAGACCTCCGCAGAGAACATTCCCTCTTTTCGATGTCGACGACGTCTAATGAAAATGCTTATCTAGTTTTCTGGGATCACCCAAACTCTAAGATGTCGGTTTTTGTCAAGGATGTAAAGGTAGAGTTTGGATTTGTGGACTACAAACCCAACACATGGCACTCGATCTGCACCACATGGGACTCTGTATCTGGACTGGTGCAGCTGTGGTTCAATGGAAACCCCTCTATCAAGAAATTCGGAGTTTCAGGAACAAAAATTACTGGATCGACAATAAGTATCTTAGGACAGGTACTTCTTCTATTCTGAAACACTTTATTCTTTTGACGAATTCTGCCTCTTGATTTTTTTGCAAGTGAAGTCATTTTAAATGTATTGATTTTACATCAACAGGAGCAGGACAGACACGGTGGGGGGTACGATGCGAAGCAGAGCTTTGTTGGAATGATCTCTGATGTCCACATGTGGAACTACATTCTTTCACAGTGTGAAATCCAGAATTACATGAATGGTGGCATCATCACCCAAGGAAATGTTTTCAACTGGGAGAACCTGGATTTTGAGGTTTATGATGGATTGAGTATGGTGGTAAAAGAACGTAAACCCTCACATTGTTAGAATAACCTGAAAGGCAAAGTTTTCCCAAACTGATCTACTGCGTGTGGACAGTCGTCATGAGGCACATTAATATTTATCAATGAATTAAGAATGATCTAAACCAACTCATTTGTAACATGTCTATTGCTCAGCATCATTTCCCACAAATATTATGGGACCATAGATTGTAGATATACTGAACAATCCCGTTGTATCATCACCCATAGATTTTTGAAGCTCAAATGGAGCTGCTCTGGATGTTGTCATCTTGGCAGTGGCCTCGCCTAACTCCTGGCCAACCCATAAATGGATAAAGAGCAGAACCTTGAGCAAGATAGTTATAGTTTAAAAAGTACAAACTGTGCTGAAGACACAAATGGATCTTTCCATAACCTGATAGATTACTTGATTGTTATAGACATATAAATCACCTCAGTCATACCTGATCATCACTGAACATCACTGCAGGTGTCTGCATAATCAGGGAACTTTAAATTAGCTTTCCAATTTCAAAACGTTTGGGAAACACTGCTTTAAAGGTTTTAATTATCTTACTGCAGCCAACATCAGCCTCTGTACAGTAAATGATGTCACTGAATGTTGCAGGTTCATCCAAAACGTGTTTGTACTTCTATCAAATATCTCAAGATAAATTCCAACTTTAGCTAGTTTGGAGCTTTTGTTTTAAGTCACAATTTAAGTAATTAATGTTAGCTTGCTAAGGCTAACATTTACATTATGTAACATTAATCAAATAACTTTAGGTATGTTTGGTATGCAATATTAACATTATGTAACTAATATTGGAAGAGTACCCCTAACTGTCCATTGTGTAATTCACATTCTGATTAAAACAATGATATCAGATATGTTGATCTTTTTTTTTTTTTTTACTGTTTTTGTTTTGTTTACGCGAATCAAATTTGAAATGTCCTATAATAAAAGTCCTATTACAACATAAATGAAAAATTATGTATTATTTTATTACATTAAAGTCTCAAATGAATTTATGTAAGTATTTGATGATCACTCAAGTGTAAAATGATTGTTTCAAACCACATTAAGCAGAATCTAATTTTATTTTGAATGCAGGAGACCACCTAAAAGAAACTGATCTTCATCACCTAAATGAACTTTCTGATCATTCCAGTAAGGAATGTGGAGACTTTCAAGTCCAGACTTAAGACACACTTATTTTCCCTTTTGTATGGTTAGCATACTGGCATAGTACAGTTCTATGCTTTCTACTCTTTTAATTCCTTTTATTAGGAAACGGAGCGTGCCGCGGCCTCAACTTTACCTAAATTCTGGGTTTTTTAGTGAAGCTTAGGGCTAGTGGCCAGCAATCACATTAGTATTTCCTGTTTTTCTTCTTGTTTAATGCTGACAAATTATACTGTATTTCTTGTCTTTCTGATGCTTGATTTTGTTTTTTTCTGTCTGTTTAAGGTGCAGCTCCATCCAGTGATGAGTGTGGTATTTGTGCTGGAAACCCTCCTGTCCTGTGCACCAACAGCATTTCCTGTATATTTGTTTTGTGAATTGTTCTGTAATTTATGTCCGTAGCATGGCCCAAGCAGAGGGTCACTCCTTTGAGTCTGGTCTGCTTGAGGTTTCTTCCTCAGAGGGAGTTTTTCATTACCACTGTTGCTCTGAGGGTTAGTAAGGTTAGACCTTACTTGTGTGAAGCGCCTTGAGGCAACTCTGTTGTGATTAGGCGCTATATAGATGAAAATAAATTGAAATTGAAATTGAACTGAAGGAGTACTCATATAAAAAGGTAATGGTCATAAGGTTATGTATTTGTCTGTGGGTTGGTCCATCTGGTAACATCAAGCTTTCTGTGTTTATCATACAGACCTATTTAGTGGAGTCAGTTTCTTTACAGATGCTAAAGATTTTCTTTAATTCTCGCTGCATCACTTCTGCTTGCTGTTAATTGTTTTTATAATTTTCACATTGTAAAATGTTACATGTCAATCACAATAAATCATGTACTAGAAGTGAAATGGTTTCTGTATCTGATGGGTAAATCTGAAGACATGTCCAGAGATTCCAGATGGCTTCAGTTACACAGCAGAGTTGAAATCATGCTGACGTTTCAAACGGAAACTGTTGCTAAACTGCTGAAATACTTGCACAGTTGCAATATGTCAAAAAAAGTATTGCACAACCAAAATGAAGGTACTTTCAAAAATAAAATAAAAATCTTCAAACAAAATCAAAAGAAAAGAAAAGAAAACCCAAAGCTATTGTTTATTCAAGCATCATAAAGTGCAATAATTTGCAGCCTCAACATGAAGAGAAACACAAAAAAGAAATTAAATACAATTTTTGACCTGGGCAGGGAAAATAAAGCCTGAACCAAGCTAGTGCATCCTAACAACATAGGTAATGTGGGTTGATATGACCAGGGGCGTGCTGGGAACATTTTTCAGCCCGGGAGTTTCATATCCGACCGGCCCACAAACCGCCAGCGCACAGAGATAATAAGAGTTCTGCTGTGGCATTTAAATCCAGCATTTATGTGCCGACTGACTATGAAAATTGGGTGGCTTATAATAGAGCCACCATAAGTAAAAGTTAGTTAAAACAAGAACAGTATTGTTTACTCACCAGTGCACCACCTTTAGGCTGGGCTTACACTGTCCGATTTTTGGCCCTTTTTCAGACGATTTTTCACTCGCGAGAATTTTTTGGATCGCGCCGAGTTTCAGCTTAATCGTGCATCCTGCATCGTTCAGTCTACATGTAGTAACGAGCTGCGATTAACATCTCACAACCACCTCCCGATGGGGAATCATATGGTCGGATGAAAATCAAACCTGTTTGATATTTTGGTCGGCCGTCGTGACTCGTGAGGGTTCCGCGCATTTGAAGCAGCGCTACAAGCGTCTACACGCTGATTACCTCGCGCACTGTGCATGTGCAAACACCGGAGAGAGGAACAGTGTTCTCATCTAATATACATACAACAACTCATACAACTTGCACAATGTGGCAAAATATTACAATGTGTGGTGTATGGTCTTGAGATCTTGAGACGGCCATTCATGCTTTCATCAGCTCCAGACTTGATTATTGTAATGCACTTTATTCTGGCATTAATCAGTCGTCTCTTGCACGTCTCCAGTTGGTGCAGAATGCTGCTGCTCATCTTTTAACAAACACTTTTAGACGTGAGCATATTAGCCCATCCTGTACTCACTCCACTGGCTTCCAGTTCATTTTAGAATTGATTTTAAAATTTTAATGTTTGTTTTTAAAGCTATTTATGGTCTTGCACCTCCCTACTTGTCTGAAATTTTAACTTTGCGCACCTACAGTAGGACATTAAGGGCGTCTGGCCAGCTTTACTTAGATGTTCCAAGGTCAAGACATAAATGCTGGGGTGATCATGCTTTCGCAGTAGCTGGCCCCAGACTGTGGAATGAGCTACCTCTTGAGTTACGTACTATTCCTGACCTAGCACTTTTTAAATCTAAGTTAAAGACTTATTTATTTAAACTGGCTTTTAACACTTAGTGGGGAGGTGACATGTTCTGTTTTTTATGTGCTGTTTTAAATTTTTATTCTATATGTGTTTTGTTTTTGTGAATTTGTGTTTTTAATGTTAAGCACTTTGGACACCAGTCGGTGCTGTAAAGCACTTTATAAATAAATGTTGATTGATTGATATGGCACACTCCAAACTTTATGTATAGCCTTACTCCAAACACAATACATGGATTCATTTTCATTTGAGTAAAAAGGAAGAATCTGGCCACAAAATGGCCAAAAAATGAAGTACAATATTTATGAAACAACTCATTCCTAATGATGGAGTTAGCATTTTTGAAATAAGCAAAAACATATTACACTGACAATTGATATCTGCCCCACATTTATCAGCAGTTAAATTAAAAATATATGTGCCACTATCAGTAAAGCTAACATTACACTAAAAAATAACTTGCTCAGTGAAACATTAAAAAAAATTATGTAAAATATTTCCACCCAAGTAAAATGCGCCAACCTAGCCAGAAACAATTTTGCTGAGTGACCTAAGTGTAAATGTGTTGGGTCAATATGATGAATTTGTGTTACTGTTACCAAATTACCATGGTTCAGGCCAACTAAATTTGAAAGGTAAATGTAGACCTAAATGTAAATTTGTTGGGTTAACATGATGAATTTGCGTTACTGTTACCTAATTACCATGGTTTAGGTCAACTAAATTTGCAAGGGTAAATGTAACAAAAAAGAGTAAGTCCCTTCAGCTGCTCCCTTGTTTGTGCTCTGGGCCACCACAGCAAATCTAAGGTAGACCTGCATGTTGAACTGACACAGGTTTTACACCAGATGCAACTCCACATTATATGGAGAAATGTGGCAGGAGTGGGGTTTTAACCGGGAACCTTTTGTGCTGAAACCAAGTGCACTAACCACTTGGCCACCACCTCTGCCCTGTAAGCAGTTACACTACCTTTAAAATAGTACAGTGAACTTACAGTAGTGTTCAGAATAATAGTAGTGCTATGTGACTAAAAAGATTAATCCAGGTTTTGAGTATATTTCTTATTGTTACATGGGAAACAAGGTACCAGTAGATTCAGTAGATTCTCACAAATCCAACAAGACCAAGCATTCATGATATGCACACTCGTAAGGCTATGAAATTGGGCTATTAGTAAAAAAAAAGTAGAAAAGGGGGTGTTCACAATAATAGTAGTGTGGAATTCAGTCAGTGAGTTCGTCAATTTTGTGGAACAAACAGGTGTGAATCAGGTGTCCCCTATGTCAGGATGAAGCCAGCACCTGTTGAACATGCTATTCTCTTTGAAAGCCTGAGGAAAATGGGACGTCCAAGACATTGTTCAGAAGAACACCGTAGTTTGGATTAAAAAGTTGATTGGAAAGGAGATAACTTATATGCAGGTGCAAAAAATTATAGGCTGTTCATCTACAATGATCTCCAATGTTTTAAAATGGATAAAAAAAACCAGAGACGCGTGGAAGAAAACGGAAAACAACCATCAAAATGGATAGAAGAATAACCAGAATGGCAAAGGCTCACCCATTGATCAGCTCCAGGATGATCAAAGACAGTCTGGAGTTACCTGTAAGTGCTGTGACAGTTAGAAGACGCCTGTGTGAAGCTAATTTATTTGCAAGAATCCCCCGCAAAGTCCCTCTGTTAAATAAAAGACATGTGCAGAAGAGGTTACAGTTTGCCAAAGAACACATCAACTGGCCTAAAGAGAAATGGAGGAATATTTTGTGGACTGATGAGAGTAAAATTGTTCTTTTTTGGTCCAAGGGCCGCAGACAGTTTGTGAGATGACCCCCAAACTCTGAATTCAAGCCACAGTTCACAGTGAAGACAGTGAAGCATAGTGGTGCAACCATCATGATATGGGTATGTTTCTCCTACTATGGTGTTGGGCCTATATATCGCATACCAGGTATCATGGAACAGTTTGGATATGTCAAAATACTTAAAGAGGTCATGTTGCCTTATGCTGAAGAGGACATGCCCTTGAAATGGGTGTTTCAACAAGACAATGACCCCAAGCACACTAGTAAACAAGCAAAATCTTGGTTCCAAACCAACAAAATTAATGCCTCGCAGATGTGAAGAAATCATGAAAAACTGTGGTTAGACAACTAAATACTAGTTTAGTGATTCACAGGATTACTAAAAAAGCAGTTTGAACATAATAGTTTTGAGTTTGTAGCGTCAACAGCAGATGCTACTCTTATTGTGAACACCCCCTTTTTCTACTTTTTTTACTAATAGCCCAATTTCATAGCCTTAAGAGTGTGCATATCATGAATTCTTGGTCTTGTTAGATTTGTGAGAATCTACTGAATCTACTGGTACCTTGTTTCCCATGTAACAATAAGAAATATACTCAAAACCTGGATTAATCTTTTTAGTCACATAGCACTACTATTATTCTGAACACTACTGTACATAACTTTGTTGGATGAGCACAATTTATGGAGATCCATCTTGGACTTGCTGTGGTGACCCCAAATACAAACAAGCGAGCAGCCAAAGGGACCTGCTGTTTTTTTTTTTTTTTTTACATTTACTCTTACAAACCAGAACCATAACCCCACATCTGTCCATCATGATTAATGAAGTGGGCAAGGCAGTACAATCTCAGACTGCATTAACGTATGAACTCAAACGCAAGTTGGAAAACATCTCGGAGCAAATATTTGCCCTGCAAAGGAAGATGTTGGAGACCAGGGTATATTCATGAATTCATGAACAGATTCGAGATTCATCACTGAATATGACTTTCATCCAGTCATCCACAGTCCACGACTGCTTTTCCTTAGCCCATTGTAACCTTGTTTTTTTTTTCTGTTTAGGTGTTAATGATGGCTTTCGTTTAGCTTTTCTGTGTGTAAATCCCATTTCCTTTAGGCGGTTTCTTACAGTTCGGTCACAGACGTTGACTCCAGTTTCCTCCCATTCGTTCCTCATTTGTTTTGTTGTGCATTTTCGATTTTTGAGACATATTGCTTTAAGTTTTCTGTCTTGACACTTTGATGTCTTCCTTGGTCTACCAGTATGTTTGCCTTTAACAACCTTCCCATGTTGTTTGTATTTGGTCCAGAGTTTAGACACAGCTGACTGTGAACAACCAACATCTTTTGCAACATTGCGTGATGATTTACCCTCTTTTAAGAGTTTGATAATCCTCTCCTTTGTTTCAATTGACATCTCTCGTGTTGGAGCCATGATTCATGTCAGTCCACTTGGTGCAACAGCTCTCCAAGGTGTGATCACTCCTTTTTAGATGCAGACTAACGAGCAGATCTGATTTGATTCAGGTGTTAGTTTTGGGGATGAAAATTTACAGGGTGATTCCATAATTTATTCCTCAGAATTGAGTTATTCCATATTTTTTTTCCCTCTGCTTGGTCTAAAAAGGTAACCATTACTGACTGCCACAATTTTTTTTCTTGATTTCTTATAGTGATTCTTAAAGCCAGGAAGTTGCCATTTGAAATGACTTTAGTTTTGTGTCATGTCTGTGATCTGCTTTTTTCTACAAAATTAAACAACTGAATGAACATCCTCCGAGGCCAGTGATTCCATAATTTTTGCCAGGGGTTGTAGTTGTAGCAACAGGTGTACAAGGTGTTGGAGGCAGCTCCGATTTTACATGTATTGCATACGATTCCTGCTTCATGCACAATTGATGTGCAATTCGACCACATTCCTACTATGTGTGAAGGGGCCCTTACACAGGTATTTCCCACTTATTAAATATCATTGTGCCCTTGGACATGCTCCAAATGGATTTGTGCCCTTTGCTACTAGTTTTTGTAGCTCTCAGTTATCCAGATAGGTAATAGCTATGTTTACTCTACAACTGGTTGGGTGTTCAGTCCCTAAAAACTGAAGACATCACTTGGATAATTGACACCCAAGAAGGTGTCCGTTTGATGCGGAGCAAACCTTTAGACTAGAAGAGAGTAAGGAGCAGAACATGTCCCTGAAGGACCCCAGAATTCACTGAATTGTGATCAAAGGCTCTACCTACATTTAAAACTCTAAATAAGGTCATATGTTACCAAGGAAGGTTGTTCATTCATCTGCTTGTCAAAGAACCAAATAGTGCTGAAGTTATTTCATTATGTTGGAGTGGGCCAGTATTTTACTGAGGTGCCTTATTCTGGTTTTGTGTTATTGTAAATAAATCTTCTTCTGCCTAGAAGCTGAGGCTGAACTCAGGGAGGGTTTTTTTTTCCTGCTGAGATGAACATGATCTGTTTTGTCTCCTTGTCCTGCTCTGATCCCTGTATAGGACTTTTCCTTCCAGTTGATCAGAAGGTGTTCTCCAGGAAATCTTCATCCTCAGCTGCAAGCATCTCCCCACTCACTACTGAAGGTAGTTACATCAGAAGATTGAGCAGCCTGCAGAGTCCTCCATCACAGACATCTTCTGCAGAGACGACAGCACATATGGACCCTTCATTTTGTATCACAGCATAGTTTTCTTTCTGACTGACACAGAAATAAAGAATGTGGCACACGATGGAGCACATGATGGAGTCATCTGGAAACGTGATCATGCAAACACACTGAGACATATAACATGGACAAAATATTGTCAAAGAAACTAAATGTGAAAAACAAATTTTTTAACCATCGAACATAATTTTGTTACAGATCCCATAGTGATTACAGTGTGCACATACATGCCTGAATAATCCAAACTTTGGTGGAAAATATATCTGGGATCACGGTGTGAAAACATTATTCAATGTGATTGCTGGCCTTGATTCTGTGTGGAGTGAAGCAGAAGCCAAAATGTTCCTATAAGCAGCCTGCAGGCAAGAGAGCACATTTCATACAGTCTGAATCAGACAGTTTGTAAAAATGTAACGCTGGATATATAAGATGGAATAACCCTAAAAATACACAGTATTGACAGATCTCATGCTGTCTTTCAGTACCTTTGCAGGGCTTCAGAAACAGCACACATATATCACATACTGGAGGCTTTGTATAACTGCTCACTGCATAGTTTCCTTTTTTATTTTGATGACTTTCATTATTTCTTTTTCAGCTGAATCCAAAGTGAAATGCAGCTCAGGAGATAATGTTCAAAACATTGTAATATCCACATTTTTACCTCTGCAACCAGATCCAACGATTTCACAATGTACCTACATTTCAAGTATTGGTAGATGGCTGAGGTGTCGTGGTGTTTCATCACTTTGGTCAGGTCTTTGGTAATAATTGTCCATTTGAACCTTTGATGGCTTCTTGGAGTAATTCCATGCTGATGGTTGTAGATAGGTTCTAAATCAGTTAAACGTTAGAGGTCTCAAACTGATTCCAGAAAGGGCCAAGAGGGTGCAGGTTTTTGATGCAACCACCCACTCCACCAGGTGATTTCACTGATCAACTGATTCCGTCTGCGCAAAGTGATGTTAATCGGTGAAATCGCTTGGTGGAGTGGGTGGGTGCAATGAAAACCTGCACCCTCTTGGCCCTTTTTGGCATTAGTTTGAGACCTCTGCTTCTGATGGATTCACACTTCACAATCAAATGTTGTACACTGCGGTAGACCTCTAGACATTCAGACATACTCTCAGGCAAATTACAAAGTTAAATTTGAGGTAGTTTCATACCACCACTGCGATGCCTTGTATTATATGAGATAATATTATTAGCCTTGTTTCTGGCCTCTGTAGAGTTCATACACCCATGAAGTTCTCACTTTGCCTGGAATTTATTATAGTGCTGCACTGTTAAAAAAAAAGAAGCTCAAGGTAATCTTTTGCACAGATGTTTTGAGTTTACTCAACTTAAAAACACAAGGTAATAGTACCCATGAGCATGAAGACAGCAATGGCTATAGCACATTAAGTCCACATTACAACCAAACTGTGATGAAAATCGAATTCCTTGACCTTGGCCTTTGTCTAAATTAATTCTTTAAGGGCAATTTTGGAGTCAAGCTTCACTGACATACCAAGATTGGCTGAAATAAGCAAAAAGGTTTGTGGGGATTAGTCCAACAAACAGAGAGGCAAATATGACTTTGGCCCAAATGACTGATACTAGGGTTGAAGGCACTAATTTGACCTTGCCAGGACAATTCCAAAACCCACCTACATATGTGTGCCATATTTTGTAGACTTTAGAATGAAAGTCATAATTTTGATCTTTCATGGCAATGACATTAACCTTTGCTAAATCAAACCTTTTAAGGATCATCCAAGTTTCAAGTTTGGTGGAAATCAGAAGGACCTGGGTAGAGGAGGTTGAAGAAACAGATAAACCAAAATTTTGATATGGCCGCAAATTACTTTAAATATTGGTGGAAATCGACCCAAGCACCTCTAAGCAGTAGAACAAACAAACATTTTTCAAATTATCCTCTTATCTTGGAATGAGTTGGATCCTGTTCCTGCAAAATGACTGACTCCAAGGAGTCATCGAAAGGTTGAATCTTGATCTTGTGTCAGAGCATGTCAGGATGTGAGGTTTTGTCTTGTTTTATTTTCATGTTTTGGTTGATTTTGTCTTGTTCGGTTGCTTCTCTTGCTGGGGTTTACCTGCTTGGGTTTATCTGCCCCTGTCCTTCTTGTCTGTCTCCCTTGTTGTTTGGTGGTGGGCGTTTCCCTCTCTCTGGCCACACCCTCATTGTGGTGCATTCCACGCACACCTGCTCCCAATCTGCACCTCATCACCTGGGTGTATTTAAGCTCCTCATTGTGCCCTGCTCCCTCGCCAGATTGATGATGCACCTTGTGCCTTCTCTCGAGCTCTGTTTTTGTGTATTCCTGACCTGCTTGCCTTTCATGTGTTATAACCACCTGCCTGTATTATTGGCCACGCCTAAGCCTGATGTTCTATGTACTTCTGCTGTTGTTGGACAGCCTTTTTGTGTACCAGACCCCGTTTACTGCTTCAGTAAACTGCTTTTACTCACAGAGCTCTGTTGTTGAGTCCTGCATTTGTGCCCAGCCATTCTGTGGAACCAGACCTGATAGAACAGGGATAATCGAAATGTGACAAAAATTCAGTCAGATTCTTGACACGTCCAACCAGCAGCAAAGTTCACAGCATCATCTGCAAAGTGCAACTCAGTGAACCTTTCCTGACCAACAAAGACACCCAAGCCAGTGGACTCGACCCAACACCCAGTACACTAAAGAATATAGGGACCAGAACACAACCATGATAGACACCAGAATTCACTTTGAAGGAGTCAGACACTGCATCCAATTTAGTTCATTTTTTGTTCAAAGAGGCTGTTCATTTCTGTACTTGAAAATAAACCAAATATCAACAAAGTTATTCTGGTATGCTTTGGTGGTCCGATGCCTTACTGAAGTGTATAATTCTGGTTTTGTGCTATTGTAGATGGTTCTTATTCTGCCTGAAAGCTGAGGGAAAACTCAGGGAGTTTTTTTTTTCCCTGCTTAGATGAGTGTGATCTGTTCTGTCTAGTCATCTTACTCTGATCCCTCTGCGGGGCTTATCCTTCCAGCTGATCAGATGCAGTTCTCCAGGAAGCATTCATCCTCAGCTACAGGCATCTCCTCTCTCAGTAGAGCTCATTACATCAGAAGAGAGAGCAGCCTGCAGACTCCTCCATCATAGACGTCTTCTGCAGAGACGACAGTGCAGATAGACCCTTCATGTTGTACCGCAACATGCTTTTCTTTCTGACTGACATGAAAGGAAAGTGTGTGGCACACAATGAAGTGGTCATCTGTACATGTGGACGTGCAGACACACTGAGACATAACAAAATGCAGGTAATATGAAAGTACAAAAACAAACAAACAAAAAAACAACAAAAAAAAAAGATTTTTAACCATCAAACAATTCAAAATAGAGACTACAGTGGGCACTATTCCATTGATGTTTGACATGGATTCATGCAAATTAATAATTTTGGATTCAGTAATGCCAAAATATATCCAATGTGTCCTTTTACAGTTGATCCTGAGGACCAGGATGGGAAAATACTGCTTTAGCACAGACAGCACTTCCTTACTTTAGCCATGTGGCTTGTGCATATTTGTATATTTTACATTATTACACCTTTATTTATCACATTTATTTAATTTGATTACCTTCATTTACTTTGCCATGTAAAAGTAAATTGGTTTGGATGTGCGAAACAGTAATGTGCCTCATGAGACATGCAGTTATGTATTTATTTTGCTTTTGAAACAAAATAATATGGCATGCACGTGATATTGCAAAATCCATTTTGTTGACTCAACAGTTCTGTTGAATCTGGAGCCACAAACAGTGAAGCAATAAATGTGCAAAGGAAATAAGGACAGATATGAGGAAGCAGCTAGTTCATAAGATGTGCAAAACTCACTTCGCTTCTGCATAAAACATCCTGGCAGAGATTTCAAGGTAAAATTGAGACATCCCCTGCAAGACAAAGGTATTTAAGTCAATTTGTATCATATTTGTATCACACACAATATACTTCTTGAAAATAGTGTTTTCAGAGTTGTTTGTCATTATTTTAGATGCTGCTTTTGCTTCTGCTGATGATGCTGATGGCTTGTGCCTCTGGCATACAAGGTAATCATTTTATTCTTAGTTTGTATTAATTTATCAGAGGTAGTGCCAAAACGTAACAACACTATGAATGGAATGCAAATTAATGAAAGTGACAGAAGAAAAAGCAGGAAGCAAGCACATTAAATCTGCAGTTTTTCAAATTATTGTCTAAATTAACTGTTCTCAAAAAGCATGTGTTCACAAATGGTTGCTAAATTTTACATTTTAAAATTTTTAAAAACTGTTTTTTTATTTTTTATTTTTTTTGTAAAATTTTGCAATTTTTTTTTTTACCCCCAAGAAAACAAGTTGCTGTTATATTATAAATGTGTAGAACACGTTTGTACAGAATACAGAATATTTTCATTAGTTAAAAAGTTAACCTGTTCCCCCCACCCCCCCAACCTTAGTCATATTAAAATAGATTTGGCAACCAAGCTTCTCAGTGCCCGATTCACTTATCACAACAGCATAATGTGAGAAAAATACCATTTTCAACAAACTGTTGAAAGGAAATAAATTTGTACTAATAAGACACCTGTAGCAGAGCTCCATATGAGCACTAAAATTGTGAAATATAGTAATTGACATATTGCATGTTATAATTAATAACAACAGTTTCTGAAATACTCAGACCAGCCCGTCTGGCAACAATCATTCCACTTAAATCCCCCTTTTTTCCCCCATTCTCATGCTCGCTTTGAACGTCAGCAAGTTGTTTTCACCACATCTAGGTGCCTCAGTGCATTGAATTGCTGCCATGTGATCGGCGGATTAGTATGGAAGCTCTGAACTGCCACTGTGGATTCAATCATTTTGGCTGGGCTATATATATATATATATATATATATATATATATATATATATATATATATATATATATATATATATATATGTGTGTGTGTGTGTGTGTGTGTGTGTGTGTGTGTGTGTGTGTGTGTGTACACACTATTTTTTTAAATTATTGTATTGTTGTGTCTTCTCTAAAAAATGGCCATTATTCTTATTGTTATATTTGTTGTTGTTGTTGTTAGACCTGTCAGGAAAAAGCTTCAGCTTCCCAAAACAAACCAACACGGCTTACGTGAAGCTAATGACAGATAAAAGCGAATTCACTGCTCTAACTCTGTGCCACAGGTAGGAACAAACACACAAAATTAATTTAAATGAAACCTCCATAGTGTAATTGATGTATGAAGGAAAACAGGGATAAATGTGTTCTTAATTTCTTCAGGTCCTTCACAGACATCCGTAGAGACCACGCCCTCTTTTCGATGTCCACATCCACTTTTGCAAATGATTATCTAATCTTTTGGGACAATCAAAACTCTGAGATGGAGATTCATGTTAGGGAAAAAAAGGCAGAATTTTTACTGCCAGAGTACAAACCCAACATGTGGCACTCGATCTGCACCACGTGGGACTCTTCAACTGGACTGGTGCAGATGTGGTTCAACGGAAGACCCTTCACCAAGAAATACACCACAAAAACAGCAATCAGTGGCTCTCCTATAACTATTTTAGGACAGGTACGCTTTGACGTTTAAGCAGTTTATTCTTCTATTGAACTCTGTAGTTTATTATTCCTTTATTGAATGGTTTTGCAGTGATTATAAATATATGAACACCTCTTGAAAATTACAACTTTTGCATGTCTGTATTTCCGAAATCTCTGCAGGAGCAGGATTCTCATGGTGGGGGGTTTAATGCCCAGCAGTGTTTCATCGGTCTGATCACTGATGTCCACATGTGGGACCATGTCATTTCAGAATGTGATTTCCAGCAATACTTGAATGAACAATCCTTCCACCCAGGAAACATTTTCAGTTGGAAGGCGCTGGAGTTTCAGACTACAGGAACAGTGATGCTAGAAGATAAATATAAAGTTTGTGTCTAATCTTTTAATGTGTTAACTGTTTTGTTAATGGTCTTTGCCATGTTGCATGTTCTTAGATGTTCACCTGATTTCAGTGAACATTATATTTTGTGTTCAGGCATTGATTATTCATGGTAAGAGCGATTTCAAATTAGTTGGTCTTTTTTTTTTAACTTTGCTCTTGCTTCTTTATATTCTTAAATGGCTGTATTGTATAAAATGGTTTTTAACAGGCTTTTACAATTTGGTACATATAGTGTTTCATTTCAAACATTGTCAAATTCCCACAGTAGTGCTGTCTGTGCATGTAGGAACCAAGCAGTTCCTCAAATGGCCACTTGAGGCTGGCTCCAAAACGAGTCAATCCCCAAAGGAATCCATGTTAAAATTGATCAGCTTTACAGCAGAAATAAAAATTTGCATTTGGTTACCCCCCCCCCCCCAAAAAAAAATAAACAAATAAAACAAACAAACATACAAAATAACAAAATAAATAAATAAACAATTTTGTTTTCTTGTTCCTGAAAAAATGTACAGGGAGTGAAATTTTATATAACTCACCAGTTTAATCTTTTTAAGGCATAAAGTTATGAATAATTTGGGGTGTAGTTGCTTTGAATAAGAGTATCAGTGTGCTGGATTGAAGGCCTTTACAGTAATGGCTGCTAGCTGTTTATTCTTTATCACAAATATCTGCAATAATGTGGCTCCGATTATTCTCATGAGGCATTTTGTATAATGCTATACCAAAACTAAAGTATAATATTTTGTGCATATTCCTACGAGTTTCCATGAACATTCACAACACAACATGAACAACACACATTTTGCATTGTAAAACTCAAAAATGCACGTTAGGGTGCTGTCCCAATGGCGTTTAGGATTTGCGTATGGATTGTGCACAAAATTGGCCCATATTCACCAAACACCCGCAATATCCGTGTAACATGCCTGTATGAGTTGTTCATCATCCAAACACGCCCGTGATCATCCACAGAGGCACGCATGTACGCAGCCAGGATTTTTGAGCTGTTCAAAATTCTGGATGCGGATAATATTCGCCTTACATACTCCATATATACTCAATTCATACATAATACATACTCACTCTATGTGCTGTATATCTGCCGTTAATCGCTGATATCCGCAACTGACGGGGATTTGCGGCTTGACAGCGGACCGGGACAGTGTAAAAAGCGTGACAAAATGGACATTGACTCTCTGATCAACTTGTCCAAGTCCAGCAAATGCTCCAGAGGCTGTATTGTTGGTGTGAATAGTAATTAATCCTCTCCCCAGTTGGATAGGGCCCTTAGGGTTTGACTTACAGAAATAATAACTTGATTTTTTTTTTTTTTTTTTTCAGACAGAAAATCCACCATGTTATGATCAGTGACATGATCACCAACCTCTGGCTGACGAATGCATGGATTATGTATGGCTTCTTCGTGCATTACTCTTTATATGTTTTGCTACAAACGTTTCATGAGGACAGCTTGTAGGTTGATATGCAGTTTATCATACACTGAAAAAAGTGAAACACAGTGCACTTCATTCAAAGTACTTATTTACATTGGGCTAATGGAAAATTGTGGTTTCCATTTTAAATCTGCTGGAATCACTTTACAAAATCCTAAATATACATTGTGAGAAACTACAAAAAATTAGCTGTAACAAATTACATCAATTTTTTTAAGTTGATCCAAAGTAGCATTTTTTTCAGTGTAATAACAGACTATCTAAGAAGTCTATGCTCTAGTATTAATTTTGAGTGAAATTTTTGCATAAATTTAATTTGGTAGGTTAGGACCATTAGCACTAATTAGCAGGTATCAATAGTGTGATCTTGTTAGCTGCAGTGGTTGTGTCAGGTTATAGAGACAATACACTGGTCATAGTTTTTAAAACGTGCCCAAATGCCACCTCCTATAACAACCACCACCCAGTCTGCAAAAAACAAAAAATGTATAAAATCCGGTGACCTACCCTGTTAGCCTTACCTAGCTTGACAACTTCAAGACAGGTGGGTGTGATTGGGCTTAATTCATCCCTCCTAGGTCATGCCAGTTTGGTCTTCCCTTATAAATTTTTGTTGTTGCAAAAGTATAAGTAAGAATCTTTTGTCCATGGCCATCTTCACCCATGAACGGATGTAGACACTTTCTAGTGACATATAGTGGTGTCCATCCATCCATATCTGAGTGGTGTCCAAAAAATGAGGTGGGCTTCATAGATAATTGGCAAAGCTTCTGGGGAAAACCTGGTCTTGTTAGGAGAGACGGCATCCATCCCACTTTGGATGGAGCAGCTCTCATTTCTAGAAATCTGGCCAATTTTCTTAAATCTTCAAAACTGTGACTATCCAGGATTGGGATCAGGAAGCAGAGTTGTAGTCTTACACACCTCTCTGCAGCTTCTCTCCCCCTGCCATCCCCTCATTACCCCATCCCCGTAGAGACGGTGCCTGCTCCCAGACCACCAATAACCAGTAAAAATCTATTTAAGCATAAAAATTCCAAAAGAAAAAATAATATAGCACCTTCAACTGCACCACAGACTAAAAAAGTTAAATGTGGTCTATTAAACATTAGGTTTCTCTCTTCTAAGTCCCTGTTAGTAAATGATATAATAAATGATCAACATATTGATTTATTCTGCCTTACAGAAACCTGGTTACAGCAGGATGAATATGTTGAGTCAATGAGTCAACACCCCCGAGTCACACTAACTGCCAGAACGCTCGTAGCACGGGCCGAGGCGGAGGACTGGCAACAATCTTCCATTCCAGCTTATTAATTAATCAAAAACCCAGACAGAGCTTTAATTCATTTGAAAGCTTGACTCTTAGTCTTGTCCATCCAAATTGGAAGTCCCAAAAACCAGTTTTATTTGTTATTATCTATCGTCCACCTGGTCGTTACTGTGAGTTTCTCTGTGAATTTTCAGACCTTTTGTCTAACTTAGTGCTTAGCTCAGATAAGATAATTATAGTGGGCGATTTTAACATCCACACAGATGCTGAGAATGACAGCCTCAACACTGCATTTAATCTATTATTAGACTCAATTGGCTTTGCTCAAAATGTAAATGAGTCCACCCACCACTTTAATCATATCTTAGATCTTGTTCTGACTTATGGTATGGAAATAGAGGACTTAACAGTATTCCCTGAAAACTCCCTTCTGTCTGATCATTTCTTAATAACATTAACATTTACTCTGATGGACTACCCAGCAGTGGGGAATAAGTTTCATTACACTAGAAGTCTTTCAGAAAGTGTTGTAACTAGGTTTAAGGATATGATTCCTTCTTTATGTTCTCTAATGCCATATACCAACACAGTGCAGAGTAGCTACCTAAACTCTGTAAGTGAGATAGAGTATCTCATCAGTAGTTTTACATCCTCATTGAAGACAACTTTGGATGCTGTAGCTCCTCTGAAAAAGAGAGCGTTAAATCAGAAGTGCCTGACTCCGTGGTATAACTCACAAACTCGCAGCTTAAAGCAGATAACCCATAAGTTGGAGAGGAAATGGCGTCTCACTAATTTAGAAGATCTTCACTTAGCCTGGAAAAAGAGTCTGTTGTTCTATAAAAAAGCCCTCCGTAAAGCTAGGACACCTTACTACTCATCACTAATTGAAGAAAATAAGAACAACCCCAGGTTTCTTTTCAGCACTGTAGCCAGGCTGACAAAGAGTCAGAGCTTTATTGAGCCGAGTATTCCTTTAACTTTAACTAGTAATGACTTCATGACTTTCTTTGCTAATAAAATTTTAACTATTAGAGAAAAAATTACTCATAACCATCCCAAAGACGTATCGTTATCTTTGGCTGCGTTCAGTGATGCCGGTATTTGGTTAGACTCTTTCTCTCAGATTGTTCTGTCTGAGTTATTTTCATTAGTTACTTCATCCAAACCATCAACATGTCTTTTAGACCCCATTCCTACCAGGCTGCTCAAGGAAGCCCTACCATTATTTAATGCTTCGATCTTAAATATGATCAATCTATCTTTATTAGTTGGCTATGTACCACAGGCTTTTAAGGTGGCAGCAATTAAACCATTACTTAAAAAGCCATCACTTGACCCAGCTACCTTAGCTAATTATAGGCCAATCTCCAACCTTCCTTTTCTCTCAAAAATTCTTGAAAGGGTAGTTGTAAAACAGTTAACTGATCATCTGCAGAGGAATGGTCTACTTGAAGAGTTTCAGTCAGGTTTTAGAATTCATCATAGAACAGAAACAGCATTAGTGAAGGTTACAAATGATCTTCTTATGGCCTCAGACAGTGGACTCATCTCTGTGCTTGTTCTGTTAGACCTCAGTGCTGCTTTTGACACTGTTGACCATAAAATTTTATTACAGAGATGAGAGCATGCCATAGGTATTAAAGGCACTGCACTGCGGTGTTTTGAATCATATTTATCTAATAGATTACAATTTGTTCATGTAAATGGGGAATCTTCTTCACAGACTAAGGTTAATTATGGAGTTCCACAAGGTTCTGTGCTAGGACCAATTTTATTCACTTTAGAGAGAAAACTGACCCACCTTTCGTCAAAAAAGTGACAGCTGCCAATCAAAATCGGCCACGTCACTAAGCCCCGCCCCCTCTATGACGTCATAGCCAATCAGAATCGATGACGTCACTATGTCCCGCCCCTAAGCCCCTCCCCTAGTCCCGCCTCCAAGCCCCGCCCCTTATGACGTCACAGCCAATCATAATCGATGACGTCATTATGCCCCGCCCCTAAGCCCCGCCCCTGATCCCGCCTCCGAGCCCCCGCCCCTTATGACGTCACATCCAATCAGAGTCGATGACGTCAGTATGCCCCGCCCCTAAGCCCCGCCCCCAGCTCCTCCCCTAGTTCCGCCCCTGGCTCCTCCCCTAGCCCCACCCCCAAGCTCCTCCCCTAACCCCGGCCAAGCACCGCCTCCAAGCCATACCTCCCCTCCCACCCAGGGTCTAATATTTTAATGTCATTTTATTTCATGAATTAAAGAACGATTAAAAATACCTAGATCTTTTTAATGTATTAAAGAATTAACTAATTCTGAAATAATTAAACATAAATCACTGTCTATTATTTAATGACCCTTTAATATCTTTAATTCTTAAATTATTACGTTTCCTTTTCTGTTTTTTAATTCGTAAATTAAAGAAGGGGAACAAATACCCGTCTCTCTCGGCTGTAAGTCTTTGCAGCAAGACGGTCAAATACCCACGCATAGAGCCGCTCGCGGAAACATGACCCCACGGCTGTAAAACCTGTTGCAGACGCTGTGTCTGTGTGAGTGCGTGTGTGTGTGCGTGTGTGTGTGTGTGTGTGTGTGTGTGTGTGTGTGTGTGTGGCGGGACACCCGCTGAGCGGAGATGCTGCCCCGAGGTGATGAACCCGAAGAACAATAAACAATGCTCCTTATCACTCACGCCAGATGATGTTTTCTTTTAAGATATTAGCCGATCGATCATGGGGCGCGGGACACCCGCTGAGCGGAGATGCTGCCCCGAGCCCGAACAATAAACAATGCTCCTTATCACTTACGCCAAACGGTGTTTTTAGAGCAAAAGGTAAGGAATTACGCCCCGCGGACGAAGAAGGGTTTAAAAATCCCCTTTCGACGATAGAGTGACATACAGCATTCACCATGGCGAGACGAACTCCGATCCTCCGCTACATCTGCGAGACCCCGGTTAACATCACCATGACAACAGAAGGCTCGCTTGCCCCAAAAAAAGCGAGAATGTACGTCAGCCGTCTGAGCCAGCCGATACCGGAGGAAGATCTGACGTACAGCCTGGAGGGGCACGAACGTTTAACTTACACGTTCGACCCGTATTATGCCCAAGTAAGTTTCTTCACTCTGGCCGAGGGTGAGACTGCCACTCGAGGAACCCCACGGGTGGCGCTTACTTCCGCCGATTGGGGTGTCTTCTCCGCGGCGGCGGGCTCGATGATTCGCGACACGGTCAACCCTGAACCTCCAGGAGATCGGACGCCGGAAAAGAAGAAAACACGCTTCCAACTCACCTGGCTCAGCGCCCAGGGGCCTCGCTATAGGGTGATATTCCAGCGTGGACCTCCTGACACTGTCTCTGAGGGTGAAATTAAGTTGGAGCGGGTTAGTGCCAGCGGCCACGTCAGAAGCGTCACAGCTGCGGCTGAGAGCTGGCATGAGATGTTCAACACCTGCAACGACAGGATTACGGGCCTCTTTACAAGGTGCCTGGCCTGGAGGGACGTTATCGAAGTCCGAAAAAACTTGGCCCCTCTTTTTACTTAAAAAAAATAAATAAAAAAATAAAATAAAAAATAAAATAAAAAAAATAAAAAAAATAAAAAAAACTCTGACGTAGCTCCTCCCCGCATGCACGGGGATTTCTATAAAAACCAGGGGACCACATCTCATTCAAGCATCGGACGACGAATCAGCATGAGCTCCTCAACCTCTCCCATTGCAGCGGCCGACGACATCGCTTGTGACTGCGCGCTCGACTGTGGAAGAGACCGGCCCTCCCTGAGCCAGGCTTCACGGACCCCGCGGTGGGTACGAGAGCCCGTGGGGAGTTCAGCTCGAGGCGGTCTGGGGCGAGATCCATCCTTCTCACGCGCTTTCCAGCCCGGGAGGCGTGGGGTCTCTTCCCGCTGTCACGGAGGCCGCGAGTCCGCGGGAGGTACAAGACCTCGAGCCGGCTGAGAAATACGCCACATCTTCGCATCTGACCGGCCTGACGGGTTCCTGTCAGAGGAATTCCTGAAAACGGTGAAAGTCGGCGTGGCACACTTACTTTGGCTGTGATCAAAAGTTACAGACAAAAACTCTGTTACGGGTGTGAGATCGATCACCCCAGCCAGCGCCAGCACGAGTGCCTGGACCCGTTAAATGAATATTTCTTTACCGGACATTTTGAGAGATTAATGGTGAGACTCTGGAGACCGACCTTCATCCCGGCTGTGGTAAAGCTCCTAGCCCAGCGCTTCCTCAACCCATCGGCTGCGAGGGTTCAGGGGGTGGTAGAAAACATCCTCACTGAGCTGAAATACACTGATACTTTTGAAGCAAAGATCAACGAACTGTACACATGTTTCGGTGAAGACGCAGATCTCGACCTGGAGGGGATGGTAGCCGTCTATAACCCAGACGACTGAAGAAAAACCTGTTTTTTTTTTTTTTTTTTTTTTTTTTTTTTTTTTTTAAATATCATTATATTGTTTTACAGTCATGGGTAATTGTGTGATGATTCTCTTTCAAAGCTTGCGGGAAGTTTATATTATACGTGGACTCTCGTATAAGCTGGAGCGGGTAGTCATTCGCAGGCTGGAGATCCCAGACGCCCCGCCTTTATGCGCTATGGAGAGGGTTTTCGACGTTATCAGACGTCGCCCCGGGCCCGGAGTCTGGACAGATCATATCTACAGCGCGGCTCTCCATTCATCTGAAAAATCTCTGTACAACGTATTACTGAAAATCTCTGTTTTGACCACTGACGATTTTACACGGTGTAATACGATGCATCTGCTTACATTATACACTCTGTTTGTGGATGTGATAGCGTGCCGGGTGAAACAGATGGGGGTGTCCAGAGGGGAGATTGTTCCTACACTTTTACAGCTGAATACTGAAATAAACCGTAAATGCGGGGGAGATGTATTACTGAGAGTTTTCCAGTTTTGTACGTGAACGTATGCTTTTTTCCTTCACGTATGCTGTGTTTAATAAACATGAACAATTGCTTTTTTCTCTGTGTGTGACTTTAATGAATGTAATAAAGCACATATTCTAAACCTTATACGGCCTGTGTTCTTCCTATAATATTGTTGAAAAAGGGTGAAATGTTTTTCATATTGCAAGACAGAGTCATACAAACGAGGTTTTGGTGGAAAAAAGGTGCTCGTATGAATTAATGAGGGGTTTTAACACGGTCTCATTAAAAGCTCGAGGCTGCTCTGTGAGCGCTCTCCGCGGTGCTGAATCAGAGTTCAATTTAACGTTTCCAAGAGCTCCTATTTAAAACGTATACTTTTTTCCTTCACACATGTTGTGTTTAATAAACATGAACAATTGCTTTTTTCTCTGTGCGTGACTTTAATGAATGTAATAAAGCATATATTCTAAACCTTATACGGCCTGTGTTCTTTCCTATAATATTGTTGAAAAAGGGTGAAATGTT